>NW_028247961.1:0-207500 GCF_964263255.1 Lissotriton vulgaris
ACCAGACGTCGAGAACCACAGTGTCACTCCTGGGCCGATGCACCCCCCCTCTGCTCCACCGGGGCGTCCGTTTAGATCGTCTCTTTTCGGCAATGAGTCGAGTCAGTCACTGGTCGATCAAAGAAAAAGGATTGTTCCTCATATTCGATGCGTAGTCGAGCTGGAAACAACATTGCATACTTGAGGCCCAAGTCCCGCAAGCGCCTCTTCACTCCCTGGAACCCCATCCTTTGTCGCTGGACCTGAGGAGGAAAATCCGGGTAGATGTTAACAGTACTATTGTCGAACTTCAATGGGCCATGACCTCGGTAGGCCTGAGGATAGCGTCTCTGTCCCGAAAATGGAAAAGCCTTGCAATAATAGGCCTCGGGGGGGGCCCTGGTTTAGTCTTCCCACCCGGAAGCGATAAGCACGTTCAACAGCGAAGAATTTGCTGAGTCCGGCGGGAGGCAAGATGGTTGAGGATCAAATTCTCCACAAGAAGGTCGACAGTGGTGTCATCTTGATTTTCCGGCACTCCCACCAAGTGTATGTTGTTCCGCCGGGCCCTATTTTCATATTCGTCCAGTCGTCGGGCCATCAAGTCGTGCGATGATCGCAGGTTGCCAATTTCCAACTGTCCGTCCGCCATATCAGTGATGAGACTGGAGGTCTTCAAATCCAAAGCCTTGACCCTCTCATTAGTCTTAGCCAGATCCGCTCTGATAAGTGTGACATCGACAGCCACAGTATCGATCTTGGAGGCAAGAGCCTCATACTGTAGCCCCATATCAGCCTTCATCCCAGTAATGGCACTCATTAGGTCCTGGAGCGAAACCTCCGATGGCGCGGTAGAGTCCGTCCTGGGGTCAGCAAGAGTACGGCCGGTACTGCCGGGGGAACCCTTCGGTTGCGTATAGCGGTCCATCACATTATTATTATTATTATTATTATTTATTATTATTTATTATTTTAGGAATTTATAGAGCGCACGGCTACCCCCGAGGGGGTGTCCCGGCGCTAACAACTAAAGAGCCCAGAGACAAGAAAAAGAACAGAAAATCAAGAGGAGAACAACCAAGTCTTTAATTTGCGGCGAAAGATGGGTTCAGTGGAGGCAAATCTTAGCTCCCAAGGGGAGATTGTTCCACAGCCTGGCTGCTGCTACTCCAAATGCTCTACCGCCTACTCTAGATAGGCGGAAGCGTGGGACAACCAGAAGACGTAGACTGTTAGAACGTAAGGATCTCACAGAATGTGAGAGAACAAGCCTTTTTTTCAGATAGCCTGGGCCGAGGTTGTTCAAGGCTCGGAAAGCAAGTATCAGTATCTTAAAGTGGATACGTTTTGTGATAGGGAGCCAGTGCAGTTGTTTACGATAGGATGCTACGGATTGACGATAAGGAAATATTACCAATCAATCTAGCCGCGGCATTCTGCACGATTTGTAGCCGTTCAATCTGGTATAAAGGGGCACCTGCGTAGAGACTATTGGCATAGTCTAAGTGAGACGTAATTAATGACTGAACCACCGTTCTACGAGGCATTCACAGGGAGGTATGGCAGAATCTTTTTAATCATACCCAGTTTCGCAAAACAAGCAGAAGTAGTTTTGTTAATGTGGGGAGCACAGGAAAGGGTATTGTCAAACTGGAAGCCCAGATTGCGAACTGTAATAGCTGGAATCGGGGGGGGGGGGGTCAAGGACCATTGGCCACCACAGGCTGGAGGGGATGGTCGTTTTCTGATTAAAAAACATTACCTCCGTTTTATCAGTATTAAGCCTGAGGTGGTTGGTGGTCGTCCAGTTGCAGATGTTATGAAGACACTGACGGAAGTTGGCAAAAGAGGTGTCAGAGTGATCCCTAAAAGAAAACACCAGCTGGGTATCATCAGCGTAGGAGATCACTCTGACTCCCCAGGATTCCACCACCTTGGCCAGAGGGGCAAGATACACATTAAATAACAAAGGGCTCAAGGCCGAGCCCTGGGGGACACCACAAAGAAGGGGTTTCCCGACCGATGTAAAAGGCCTCAAAAAGACCCTCTGAGAACGATCCTTCAAGAAAGAGCTAATCCATGTCAACACAGTACCTCCTATGCCCACCTGGCTCAGGCGATCCAATAAGATCGTATGGGAAACCGTATCAAAGGCGGCGGATAGGTCGAGGAGGACCAACATGGCCTCCTCGCCCCTATCCACACACTCTCCGACAGTTTCGGAGACTTCAAGCAGAGCCGTCTCCGTGCTGAAGCCTGCTCTAAAACCCGACTGAGAATCATGGAGGAGCATATTAGTCTCCAGAAATTCAGCCAGTTGCAGTGGAACTGCTTTCTCCAGGATCTTAGCTGACTGAGGGAGGAGGGAAATGGGCCGATAGTTTGAGAAAAGGCCGGGATCTGAATTTGCCTTTTTGAGGATCGGGACCAGCATGGCCTCCTTCCATATAGAGGGGAACTGGCCCGAACCAAGAGAGCAGTTCCAGATATCAAGGAGGGGCTCAATCAATATAGGGGCTAGAATACCCATCATTGTAGCCGGAATCAAGTCAAGAGGGGAACCAGATTTGCATTGGGTAATTAATCTGTGAGAAGATTCAATAGTCATCTCCTTGAAAGATTCAAGGAGAGGATTGTCCCCGTAAATCTCACTAGGAGCTGGTGAAATTCCCTCCGCGGGGAAGGAAGATCTGATGGTCACGATCTTCTCCTGAAAGTATTCCGAGAGACCATTACATAGTGCCTGGCTAGCCAGAATCTGGGAAGATAAGGCAGCAGGATGCGAAAAATCCTTTACGATTTTAAAAAGGGATTTGGAGGAATTCTTAGATTTCTCAATTTGGAGAGAGAAAAAATCTCTCATAGTCGACCGTTTTAAGGAAAGAAATTTTCTCAGAGCGGCTTTGTAAACGGATTTGGCCTCTGAATCATAGTTTTTACGTCATAGACGTTCAAGTTTTTTACAACGGCTCTTCTCCTCCCTAAGAGTTGAAGAGAACCAGGGAGATGAAGGACGGGATCTAGAGGACGTGATGGGTTGAAGGGGCGCGATAGTATCTATGGCGCTCAGCAAGGTTGCATTAAGCTTAGACACCCTTTCATCAACAGTGTTACAGGACAAGGGTTCATCGCCATAGAGCAAAAGAGGACTCAGAGTGGCACAGGTGACTTTGTGCCATTTTCTCCCGTACTCCTTATTGAGTGCGATAGGTAAGGGCGCCACGGTAAGGGTAAGATCAAAAGGCAATAGATAGTGGTCCGATCAGATAAGCGGAAGAGGTGGGTGAAGCAAGATGTCCAGGTGCCTTGAAAAAATTAAATCCAAAGTATGGCCTGCTTTATGCGTTGGGCCCTGAACTAGTTGAGATAGATTTAGACCCTTCAAAGTATCCAAAAACTGGGTGGCCGGGGAATATAGTGGATCATCCACGTGTAAATTAAAGTCACCAAGCACAATAAAGTTCGAATGTTTAAGGGACAGATCTGCAATCAAGTGTACAAGCGACATAAGAGAACCAGACGAGGCAGTGGGTGGATTATATACCAGAATCCCGGCTAAAATGACGGCCGCGGAATCTGCCAAAGTGAAGTGCATGGCTTCAATTTTTCCAATATTTACGAGTTTAGTGGTCGTCACTTTGAGATGGGCCTTGGCTATAATAGCAATACCCCCACCCATTTGGCCACCTTCACGATGACAACCTTTGAAGAGGTAGCCCGGAGGCGTGGCCAAAAGGATATCAGGGTTCGAGGAATCCTTCAGCCACGTCTCAGTGAGAAACAGTACATCCCAAGCGTCTGAAGTGAGGGATGACCAGATCTCACCAGCATGGCGTGGCAGCGAACGACAGTTAAGCAACGCAATTTTAAGCGTAGGCGCTCGAGTCTGCCGCTTATTTATATTACCATACTGAGAAACACGTTTTCTAGCTGGTAGCAGTCTAAATGGACATAACGGGCATACAAACGAGGAATCCTCTAGTAGACTAGGGCAGCATGAAGGAGTCAGAGTACACACCCTTGGGCGCAGTTGTAATAATGCTGTTTTGGACCAAGTTACGCTAGGGGCCCCTAAAAGACGGGCAGGGGGACCGGCACTAAGCACGGGCCAGGCGCGGACGGGCGCAGACGGGCTTGCCTTAGGCGCGCCTTCGGCGCGCCATCGGCGCGCCCGCTGCACCCGTCCGCTGCGCGGACGGGAAGTCCAGTTATTTATATACATAGGGAGGGTGGGAGGCGGCCAGAACTGGACCGCTACCCTGCCTGTCCCAAGATGGCGGCTGTCCCTCTCCGTGCCGGCGTCAGCGTCAAGATCGGCTGATCCGGTGGGGAGAGGCGTACAGGGACCCTCCGGCGATGTAAGTCTCGCCTTCTTGGTCAATGCACTGATGTGGTAATTAAAATAGTGCCAATAAGATATATACACTTTTTAAAAACAATACAACCAACAAAGTGCTGAGCGCAAATAAAGGAAAGAGAATAGCGCCCCCGGCTTTCCGCCTCAGGGGATGAGCAGAATTAGTCTAGCTGCCGGCTCCAAAAGTGTGCCTTAAATAGACACGGGAGGGCGGGAGGCGGCCAGAACTGGACCGCTACCCTGCCTGTCCCAAGATGGCGGCTGTCCCTCTCCGTGCCGGCGTCAGCGTCAACATCGGCTGATCCGGTGGGGAGAGGCGTACAGGGACCCTCCGGCGATGTAAGTCTCGCCTTCTTGGTCAATGCACTGATGTGGTAATTAAAATAGTGCCAATAAGATATATACACTTTTTAAAAACAATACAACCAACAAAGTGCTGAGCGCAAATAAAGGAAAGAGAATAGCGCCCCCGGCTTTCCGCCTCAGGGGATGAGCAGAATTAGTCTAGCTGCCGGCTCCAAAAGTGTGCCTTAAATAGACACGGGAGGGCGGGAGGCGGCCAGAACTGGACCGCTACCCTGCCTGTCCCAAGATGGCGGCTGTCCCTCTCCGTGCCGGCGTCAGCGTCAAGATCGGCTGATCCGGTGGGGAGAGGCGTACAGGGACCCTCCGGCGATGTAAGTCTCGCCTTCTTGGTCAATGCACTGATGTGGTAATTAAAATAGTGCCAATAAGATATATACACTTTTTAAAAACAATACAACCAACAAAGTGCTGAGCGCAAATAAAGGAAAGAGAGTAGCGCCCCCGACTTTCCGCCTCAGGGGATGAGCAGAATTAGTCTAGCTGCCGGCTCCAAAAGTGTGCCTTAAATAGACACGGGAGGGCGGGAGGCGGCCAGAACTGGACCGCTACCCTGCCTGTCCCAAGATGGCGGCTGTCCCTCTCCGTGCCGGCGTCAGCGTCAAGATCGGCTGATCCGGTGGGGAGAGGCGTACAGGGACCCTCCGGCGATGTAAGTCTCGCCTTCTTGGTCAATGCACTGATGTGGTAATTAAAATAGTGCCAATAAGATATATACACTTTTTAAAAACAATACAACCAACAAAGTGCTGAGCGCAAATAAAGGAAAGAGAATAGCGCCCCCGGCTTTCCGCCTCAGGGGATGAGCAGAATTAGTCTAGCTGCCGGCTCCAAAAGTGTGCCTTAAATAGACACGGGAGGGTGGGAGGCGGCCAGAACTGGACCGCTACCCTGCCTGTCCCAAGATGGCGGCTGTCCCTCTCCGTGCCGGCGTCAGCGTCAAGATCGGCTGATCCGGTGGGGAGAGGCGTACAGGGACCCTCCGGCGATGTAAGTCTCGCCTTCTTGGTCAATGCACTGATGTGGTAATTAAAATAGTGCCAATAAGATATATACACTTTTTAAAAACAATACAACCAACAAAGTGCTGAACGCAAATAAAGGAAAGAGAATAGCGCCCCCGGCTTTCCGCCTCAGGGGATGAGCAGAATTAGTCTAGCTGCCGGCTCCAAAAGTGTGCCTTAAATAGACACGGGAGGGCGGGAGGCGGCCAGAACTGGACCGCTACCCTGCCTGTCCCAAGATGGCGGCTGTCCCTCTCCGTGCCGGCGTCAGCGTCAAGATCGGCTGATCCGGTGGGGAGAGGCGTACAGGGACCCTCCGGCGATGTAAGTCTCGCCTTCTTGGTCAATGCACTGATGTGGTAATTAAAATAGTGCCAATAAGATATATACACTTTTTAAAAACAATACAACCAACAAAGTGCTGAGCGCAAATAAAGGAAAGAGAGTAGCGCCCCCGGCTTTCCGCCTCAGGGGATGAGCAGAATTAGTCTAGCTGCCGGCTCCAAAAGTGTGCCTTAAATAGACACGGGAGGGCGGGAGGCGGCCAGAACTGGACCGCTACCCTGCCTGTCCCAAGATGGCGGCTGTCCCTCTCCGTGCCGGCGTCAGCGTCAAGATCGGCTGATCCGGTGGGGAGAGGCGTACAGGGACCCTCCGGCGATGTAAGTCTCGCCTTCTTGGTCAATGCACTGATGTGGTAATTAAAATAGTGCCAATAAGATATATACACTTTTTAAAAACAATACAACCAACAAAGTGCTGAGCGCAAATAAAGGAAAGAGAATAGCGCCCCCGGCTTTCCGCCTCACGGGATGAGCAGAATTAGTCTGAATAGGTCCCCCACGGATCGGCGTCTTAGTCTTGCGCCTCTCGTACTCAAGTTTGGAAGCCATATTGGAAGCCGTGCCCCGAAGGGGCCCTCTGGACCTGGTGAAAATGGCCGATGCTGTTGAGATACCGAATCAGAATTTTAGGCCAATACTGTAGAATGCGAATCGAGGGATGAAGCAGGGGTAGAGAGATATGGCAGGACAACACAGCGGGTCGAAGCTGCACCGACTTGGGAGCCGATCCGCTCTTAGAATAGTCACTCGAGGGGTCGAGGAGAAATCGAAACTGAAAGTGACAATGAGGCCGACTGGGAGGAGGTCCCTAAGGCCGTTGTTGTTGACTTACTCCTCGGCCCACAAAGCAGCAGAGTCCCCGGTCTCGATCGGGGCGGGCCAGAAAGATGAAGTTGACGTAAAATCGGATCCCGACATCCAAATTCGATTTTTGAAAGGATATTGGAGTCAGCAAGAGTAGATCTTCAAAAGCCCATAATAACCAGGATATTTCGAGGATAGTCGCAGGAGGGCGGCGCGGGTCCCGGGAGCCCTCTGCTTACGCGACCATCTTGGACGCCCGCGTAGCTCCTCCCCCTAGGTTGGGATGGTTGGAGAAAATTCCATCTAGGGTGTGCCCTGCCTTGTGAGTCGGGCCACGGACCATTTGTGTTAGTTCAACCCCTGTCACAGATCTAGGAGATCCTGAGTGTCTGGGTCCGAGTCCTTCTCAAGATGAAAATTAAAGTCCCCTAGTAGTGTGAAGGAGTTGGCACAGATAACTTCCTCTAATAGGCTACTCAAAGCTGAGAGGAAAGGTGCTTTAGCGCCGGGCGGCCTATAAAGTAGGCAGCCTCTGAGGGTTTGGTGGTCAGAGAGGGTGAAGTTGAAGACCAGTGCTTCGTCTAAATCGGTTACACCAGGCTTCACTATCCCTCTGAGTGACTTATGATAAATGATGGCCAGCCCTCCTCCTTTTTTCCCTTCTCTGTTCCGTGTGAGACAGATATTGTCCGGAGGAGTAGCCATAACGATATCTGGACCTGATGCTGCATCTGTCCATGACTCGGTTATAGAGGCAATCTTAACCTTGGAGTCCTGAATGAGCTCCGCCAGTTCAGTGCTGTGTTTTACCAGGGATCTGGCGTTAAGAAGCATGCATTTGGTGATGTTGTTTTTTTTTTACTTCTAAGGCAGTGTGCGGGGCCGTGAGGGAGGGTAAGGATTGCCAAAGTACTTTGGGAAGAGTCTGCTTGCAATTGACACAGTGATGGGGGAGGGACTGCCGGTCATCCGCCATTGCAATGGTGATACAACCATTTGTATCTGGGTAGCCACCTCTCGTCAATAGTGTATTGCGGTTGTAGACTAGCCGTGGAGTAGATTTTAAGGCCATCTGACCAGAGTTTCCGGCCCTGGGCGTGGGTCCGGCACGGACGGGCGCAGACGGGCTTGCCTTTGGCGCGCCTTAGGCGCGCCGGCTGCCTGCCCGCTGCGCTTCCTAGGCCATGGTGTCATTTTTTGCAGGCTATGGTGGGCGGGGCGGAGCACTAGACTGCTCGCCCAGCTCGTCTGCCTGACTTAAGATGGCGGGACCGATGGGGCGATGTCGTGGAGTTCGAGCCCCGGTAAGTGCAACATGCAGTTTGTTAAAAACAGCAATAATCACACACAAATTTTAAAATGAGGTAGCAGCAGATTAAAGGAGAGTTAAAAAGAGTCCCGGCTTCCGCCTCAGGACTAATGCAACCACTCACTCGCAATCAGTTAAGAGATATTTATCTGCCCTTTCGGCATTCCTTTGTTTACCTGATCAATCTTCTTGGTTTAAGTCCCCTATAGTGTCAAGGTTTATTAACAGACTTACTAAAAAGTACCCTCCTTCGCGGTTAATCATGCCTCAGTAGGATCTTCATTTGGTACTAACTTATCTTATGGATTCTCGATTTGAACCTTTACATAGTTATCTTTTGAGACTACTTTTTTCTTGTTGCCATAACAAATGCTACACGTGTTCGTGAGTTGCAGGCCATTAGTGTTAAGCCTGTCTTCACTTCTTTCTATGCGGATAAGTTGGTTTTGAGAACCAGGGCTGCTTTCCTGCCAACAGTGTTTACTCCCTTCCACATGGGCCAGTCTATCACCTTTCCTACTTTCTATCCTCCACATCCATCTAAAGACAAGGAAATACTTAATCGATTAGACCCTAAAAGGGCTGTTAGCTTTTACATGGAGAGGACACGTGATCTCCAGCTGGATGATGAACTGTTTGTTGGCTATGTGGGCAAGACAAAAGGTAAAGCTGAGCATAAAAGATATTATCCATGAGGGTCATCTTGTGCATAAAACTCTGCTACGCCTTTGCTAACAAAGAATCACCAAAAGGTATGAGAGCTCATTCCACTATGGAACATATGACAATAGGCTGAAAGCCTGGCTGGCAGGAGGTGCAGCATCATGTAATCATGGGCAAATTACATTATCTGCCTGTGTCTAAAACAATTTACTGTGTGAAATGCACCCGAGGTTTTCACAAATATCAAACAGGAAATTGAGGCATGGATAGATAGGCCCTCTCAAATACTCAGATTGGCAGGACACCCAAATGACCCCCTGGGAAAAAGCCATCTCATTCTGGCTTAGAATGAACCATCTAATCTACTTGCAAACCACCTACTTTACACCCCGGCGCCTATTGCGCACACACAGGATTCCCCTTACCACTTACTTCCACTGCGCACACAGATGCTGATTTTTTTCATATAATATGGTTCTGTCCCCTAGATAACCCCTTTCTCAGTGGAATTGAAACAGTACTGTCTCAAGTTCTAGATTGGCCAATTAGCTTAACCCCAAGGGTGAGACATTTGGGTATACTGGAGGATGTTGACAGACTCCAGTGTGAGCGTGGATGGTGAGAGTTGCTACTATGGTTGCTAAGCACAACATTGCCCATAAATGGAGGTCTCCTCATCCCCCCACACTGGCAGAATTGCGGGCAGAGTGGACTGATGCGCTAAGCTGGAGCAGTCAATCTACCAAGCAAGAGCATGTCCTCAAAAACATTTCAAAATGTGGGGTGAATGGTGGTCGTATTATGGGCTGGAGGGAAAACAAGACTTAGCTTGTAGACATGAGTGCAGCTATTTCAAATGTATTGTTGGCTGTTGTACACTGAATTTTAAAATAAATCTTTTTATTGGCATGTTGACATTTTCAAATACGTTTCACATCTTATAATGCATTTTGAATATAGCAGGCAGTTTACCATATCACAGCATATTACAACTACAATAATGACAGAGTAGGTTTTACATAAACCTCTTTGACAGCTGGTAACTTAGATGCTTGGATGGTTTCCCCTGAGCATAGGCGAAACATATAATTGTCTAATCAATAAAAACATTAAACTGTTTGTAACTACAATTGCTATAACGATTTCACTGTACAATTGTACAAAAATTAACGATATGACAACTGAGCATAGGTAAGTGTGTTTGTGGGGCTGTGGGTTTGAGCTACGGTTCTCCTTGTGTGTTGCGCTTAACAGACAAAGCTGTTACCTAGCAGGGGAACAGCGAGTAATGTGAGTGGAGGGTGGTCATCGGTATTCAGGCCAGCGCGTAATTCCGGCAGGACTGTCATAGCTGTTGGAGATGGGATGTTTGCCAAGCCCTTTGTGTCCTCTCTGTGCCCAGGCCTCCATTGCAAGTGCACAGGTAATGAGAGTAGGGTGGCTAGGCGACTTCCATCGGAGGGTGATCCGACATTTAGTCAGGAAAGGGCCAGGCCTCTGAATCGTGCTACTGATTTATTTTCCTTGGTTCGGCATATCATTCTTAGCAGACATACCTGAAATGAAATGAAATGAAAAGTGGTATTTATAAAGCGCGCAGCTACTCCAACAGAGTGTCCCGGTGCTACAGGACCAATTAAAGGCGAAGAAAGCAAGAGTTCACACCAGTCGCACTACAGCAGATAAGGGCGTTATGTCCGGAAAAGCCAAGTATTTAGCTGTCTCCTGAAAGTAAGCAGGTCTTGAACTAACCTAAGATGAAGGGGTAACCTATACCATAGGCGGGCAGCCAGCACTTTAAAAGAGCTTTGGTCTGCTCGTGAGCGGAAAAATTTAGGAGTAAGTATCAAGGCTTGTCCAGAGGACCTCAGGGCACGATGTGGCACATAATGTTGTACCCGTCTCTTAAAGTAAACAGCACCCGTTACGTGAAAGGCCCAAAACGCCAAGACCAATGCCTTAAACTGGATCCTTCTGCGTATTGGGAGCCAGTGCAGAGTTTTCAGATGAGTGGACATGTGTGCTCTGAGCCCCACCATATGAATAACTCTGGCCGCTGCATTCTGAGCCACCTGCAAGCGTTTCAGTAAGTATTCTGGAAATGCACATTGACATAGTCAAGCCTGGTGGTGACCAAGGCTTGCACTACTGTCTTCCGGTGCTCAACAGGCAGCAAAGGGAGGACGTTTTTTAGCATTTTCAATATGCCGAAGCAGGTACCAACAACAGTCTGAATTTGGGCTTTCATGGTTAAGGTGACATCTAACTTTACCCCTACGTTTTTCACAACACTTACAGGGGCTGCAGGTGGAGACATGTCACCAGGCCATCAATTGAGCCATGATTCACAAGAAGGACAGCCAAAAAAGATAATCTCTGATTTTTTAGGGTTGCATTTCAGTTGATTGAGCCGCAACCAAGAGAACTTTCAACAGACAGATGTTAATCTCCTCACTGTTGAAATCACAACCTTTATCATGCATGAATAGCAGTTCAGTATCATCGGCGTAAGATACTATCTTAGTGCCGTGCGACTCTGCTAAAAGAGCAAGAGGGGCCATATACATGTTAAAAAGTGATGGACTCAAAATGGACCCCTGCGGGACCCCCACCTTCATAGGAGGGATGGAGGCCGAAAAAGGGGGGGGGCAGATTTCTTGATGGTGGTCAGTAAGGAAGGAGGCAAACCACTTAAGTACCGTACCCCTGAAGCCACAATCCGATAGATTTTGCAAAAGCCGGTCATGGGGCACGGTATTAAAAGCTGCGGAAAGATCTAAAAGTATCAACACAGCACTTCCTCCACCGTCTAGTTGCTCTTTTATAGTTTCGGAGACTTCCAGTAAAGCTGTTTCAGTACTGAGATTAGTCCTAAAACCAGAATATGGTTAGCCTCTACATACTCAGTCAGTTGTGAATTGACACATTTCTTCAAGGTTTTTGAGAGAAACGGCAGCAGTGAGATAGGCCTGTGGTTTGCAGCCACTTTGGGGTCGGCAGAAGGCGTCTTCAGCAGGGGGATGATTTTGGCCCTTTTCCAGCAGCCAGGAACCAACCCCTGTTGCAATGAGGAGTTCAGAATCAAATTGATCGCAGAATTTCGGATCTCTGCAATGTCCAAGAACGTTTTTGCAGGGCACGGATCTGAAGGAGATTTGGACTTCAAAGAGTGCATGATCTTAAGGGATTTTTCAAGGGAAATGGGCAAGAACTCAGTAAAAAAGTAACTAATGCTAGGGCTGGCTGAGCCCACCAGACTTAACCCGTCAGCATTCCAGACGAGGGGGTGGCAAAAGACTGTTGAATAATACAAATTTTATTATAAAAATGGTCAGCAATGTTATTGGCCCAGATAGACGAGGGGCAAGCGGCGTACTCACCGCACTCGAAGAGGAAAATTCTTTAACAATCTTAAATATTTCCTTACTCTTATTTCTAGCTCCTTCAATTTTAGAGGAGAAGTGTTTCTTGCCCTCTTGGATATTCTTATAATGGACTTTCAAAGCCGATTTGTATCTTGCTTTAGCCTTCGGGTCAAACCGAATTCTCCACACTCTCTCCGGACGCTTACACATACTTCTACTTGTCCTAGGAGTTTCAGTAAACCAAGGGGCAGAAGCGAGCGGAGACTTGGCCGCGCGAGAAGAAATGGGGGCTAATTCAAGAACCCGATCTTTTAGCCAGTTATCCAGGCTGAGCGCATCTTTCTCGAGGTCACCACAGAAAGGAATCATGTGGTGTCTCAATGCTTTCTTCATGGCTTTTGGTGTCATCTAGCAGGAAGGTCTAACACTATGTGAAGATGGTTTGGCGTGGGAGAAGAGGCGGGCTGATTCCTTCTGGATTCTAAAACCTATCAGGAAGTGATCGGACCATAACAATGGGAGAGGGGTATCTATCTGTAGAACAATATTGGAGAAAATCTGATCCAAAATATGTTGCTTCTCATGAGTGGCGAGATGAACATAGGGGGCAAGATTAAAAATCTCTAACGAGTTGCGCAATTTAATGCATTGTAAATCGTCTGGATTATCCATATGGATATTAAAGTCTCCTAGCACCACACAATGCTTATATCTGGTGGCAATAGGAGAAACCACTAGGCTGAGTGACTCTGAAAATTTTCCAACTGGGCCGGGGGATCTATAGACCAAGATACCGGCTATAGCCTGTTGTGCTGAGACAGAGAGGATAAAACCTAGACTTTCAGCGCCATGAATCTCCTCTATTGGAAGAATTGAGTAAGAGAAGTGTTCTTTAAAAATTATCGCAACCCCCCCCCCCTCTCCTCAACACCAGATCCTTCTTAATGATGTGGTAGCCTGGTGGAATCGAACTAGCGATAGTTGCGTTGGAACCGGCATTAAACCAGGTCTCAGTAACAAACATTACATCGGGGCTAGTATCCTGTAAAAGATCAGATAGTTGCAGCTCATGTTTTTTAATAGACCGAGTATTCAGCAAGCAGGCTTTAAAGTGGCAGTTCACCAAGAGAGGCGGCTCCCGGGAACAAGCCTGTGATTCCCACAACACATTTACCCCCTTAGGCTCTCTACAAGATGGATCGGCCCTTCATTTACAGATGTTACAAGCAAGCGGGAAAGCCAAGGGGTCAAGAGACTTATGGCAACAGTAACTCACCGACTTTCCGAAGCCCGTCAATTCAGCCCTACTGTAGTGCATAATGGCGCTAAGGAAAAGGGGGAAACTAACAGCATTTCTGGGCCGGCCACCGTTGGGACGCTGATGGGCGCAGACGGGCTTGCCTTAGGCGCGCCTTCGGCGTGCCAGCGGCGAGCCAGCTGCGCGCCCGCTGCGTGATCGCGCAGTGTGCCTCATTAAATAGCCCCAGGTTGATAGACTAGACCGCTAACCCCCACAATGGCGGTGCTAGTTTTCCCAGCAACTCAGGGTTCGATCGTGGCCTCCCATAATCATTCAAATTCCCATGTAGCAGTACAAATTCAATCAGGAACTTAAGCATGAAATCTGCATCAAGCGTATGGCAGCAGGGACAGGCAGGATCTGTACGATACAAGTATTCGTTGATTTTGTGGTTTGAGGTAGGCCCTGTGCATTATGTAGTATTGTATTATTTTGAAGCAAGCATTGCGGGACACCAGGGTAGGGTATACCAATACATCCTGCCACTCTTTATCCGTGCTAGGGCAGCCCAAGTCTGTGGCCCAATGTTGTCGCAGCATGGAAAGTGTTACTGTAGCATGCAAGTGTAAAGTGCCGGCTAACCATCACATCATGTGTTGCCCCCTTCCCATTAGATGCAAGTAGTGGATTGTGAGGTGCATTGTTTGGTCCTGTAGTATGTCTCCCAAGTGTATCACCAACAACCGGATGAAGTGTTTAGTACAAAGTGTCCCGGAGGGAAGTCAGCATCTGCAATAAGCTCCTCTATGGGGAGGAGAAAACTATCACGGTACAGGTCTCCCATATTTCAGAGTTCCACCGTGTGCCAGGGACCCATTTCCCTCATGGAAGTCGCCACCCCTCCCCGTGGCATACCAAGCAGTGGCAGCTCTTGGGCGTAAGGTGTTACTGAGTGGGTGAGTAAGAGACGTCTATGGAAGCTGTCACCCACACTAGGAGAGTTTGGGGCATCGGCGGTGCTTTGAAGAGGGTGTGAATTATGTGCAGTATACAAACTGGATCCCATGGAGAGGAGGTAGTTGCGGTATCTTCCAACTGGCAACCCACGGACCAACGAGCCACCCATTGTAATAGTGAGGCTACACAATATTGCTCGAAGTGTGGCACTCCTAATCCACCCTGTTCAGACAGAAGATAGAGTTTGGCGAGGGCCACTCTGTGGAGCATCTCATACCCAATAAAATTGCCTTTTAACCCCTCTAGAGTGCGGAAGAAGCGTTTGGTGACATATAGGAGCAAAGTGGTGAAGTAGTACAGCAGGCACGGCAGCATGACCTTCTTCGTGAGGGCTCCTCATCCCGCCACTGCTGGTGACAGTCTGCCAGAATTACATCTGCACCCTCAAGGAGGTCAGTGCTCCGACAAGGTTTCTGTCCATAAGTTCTGTTTGTGTGTGATACATTCAGATTCCCAGGTAACAGAATGTGATGGGCTGCCATTACAATCAGGCACCATTGATCTGAAGGGGAGGGTCCGATGTAGTGGTAATACAAGGGAATAAGCAGGAGTTAGCCTAATTATTATTATTATTTTTTTAAACAAACTTTATTCATCAATTTGCACAATAGGCGCATGACTCTGTACCCCAGAGTCCACTGCTATTTACATCAAGGGGTGGTGAGGGACAGAGTCTCTGAATTAAGCAGAAAGCTCTCACCCAGTCAAGAGATCAGGGCTAGATCCAACACCGTTTTTTAGCTCACTGCACCATCCCAGTTTCAGAACCTGGCTGTATGCAAATTAGTCTGTTCCTGTCCCAGTGCATGATGGGAACAGGGCAAACCAAACTACAAAAGCCAATTCTTACACTGGGAAGGAAACAAGCTCCCGGGGACCGGTTTCTGGCATTACAGCCGTCTTCGGCCCGGTTTGCTTGAATCCTGATGGTGCAATGAGCAAGGGTCTCACATCTGAGAATACCCTTCCACGCTTAGGGTGGACAAAATTATTTACATCAAGGGGTGGTGAGGGACAGAGTCTCTGAATTAAGCAGAAAGCTCTCACCCAGTCAAGAGATCAGGGCTAGATCCAACACCGTTTTTTAGCTCACTGCACCATCCCAGTTTCAGAACCTGGCTGTATGCAAATTAGTCTGTTCCTGTCCCAGTGCATGATGGGAACAGGGCAAACCAAACTACAAAAGCCAATTCTTACACTGGGAAGGAAACAAGCTCCCGGGGACCGGTTTCTGGCATTACAGCCGTCTTCGGCCCGGTTTGCTTGAATCCTGATGGTGCAATGAGCAAGGGTCTCACATCTGAGAATACCCTTCCACGCTTAGGGTGGACAAAATTATTTACATCAAGGGGTGGTGAGGGACAGAGTCTCTGAATTAAGCAGAAAGCTCTCACCCAGTCAAGAGATCAGGGCTAGATCCAACACCGTTTTTTAGCTCACTGCACCATCCCAGTTTCGGAACCTGGCTGTATGCAAATTAGTCTGTTCCTGTCCCAGTGCATGATGGGAACAGGGCAAACCAAACTACAAAAGCCAATTCTTACACTGGGAAGGAAACAAGCTCCCGGGGACCGGTTTCTGGCATTACAGCCGTCTTCGGCCCGGTTTGCTTGAATCCTGATGGTGCAATGAGCAAGGGTCTCACATCTGAGAATACCCTTCCACGCTTAGGGTGGACAAAATTATTTACATCAAGGGGTGGTGAGGGACAGAGTCTCTGAATTAAGCAGAAAGCTCTCACCCAGTCAAGAGATCAGGGCTAGATCCAACACCGTTTTTTAGCTCACTGCACCATCCCAGTTTCAGAACCTGGCTGTATGCAAATTAGTCTGTTCCTGTCCCAGTGCATGATGGGAACAGGGCAAACCAAACTACAAAAGCCAATTCTTACACTGGGAAGGAAACAAGCTCCCGGGGACCGGTTTCTGGCATTACAGCCGTCTTCGGCCCGGTTTGCTTGAATCCTGATGGTGCAATGAGCAAGGGTCTCACATCTGAGAATACCCTTCCACGCTTAGGGTGGACAAAATTATTTACATCAAGGGGGGCCGAAGAGGCTGAAATGCCAGAAACCGGTCCCCGGTAGCTTGTCTCCTTTCTGGTAAAGAATTGGCTTGGTAGTTTAGTCTGCCCTGTTCCCATGATGCACTGGGCCAGGGACAGACTGATTTGCATATAGCCAGATTCTGAGCTGGGATGGGGCAGTGAGATAAATAACGGTGATGGATCAAGCCCTGATCTTTGGACTGGGTAAGAGTGGTCTGCTCAATTCAGACACTCTGTTCATCACCACCCCCTTTTGTAAATCGATTTTGGCCACTATAGGTGTGGCAGGGTATACTCAGACATGAGTCCCTTTCTCACTGCTCCATCAGGATTCAAGCAAGCCGGGCCGAAGAGGCTGAAATGCCAGAAACCGGTCCCCGGTAGCTTGTCTCCTTTCTGGTAAAGAATTGGCTTGGTAGTTTAGTCTGCCCTGTTCCCATGATGCACTGGGCCAGGGACAGACTGATTTGCATATAGCCAGATTCTGAGCTGGGATGGGGCAGTGAGATAAATAACGGTGATGGATCAAGCCCTGATCTTTGGACTGGGTAAGAGTGGTCTGCTCAATTCAGACACTCTGTTCATCACCACCCCCTTTTGTAAACCCAGAGTCCACTGCAGCATCACATTACACAGGTATATGTCAGCAATTGACTTTTTGAAGAAACAAGATAATTAGCACATTCAATAATGAGCATTATTAAAATAACAGCCCCACGTGCCCCAACTGTTCCCTTCCTCCCCCCACTCCCCAGAGTTGCGCAACCACCACCGAGACCCACCCACCCGATCACACACACCCCCCAGGCTACCTCACCCGCAGCGCCAGATCCAACCACCCTGTCCCTACCCTCATTCCACTGAACTATCGTCTGCTTCCGCCGTAGGCTCCAGCCACAAGCCCCTACAGTCAGACCATCGCTTCCAAATTTTGAAATGCTTACGCGGGCACCCCCGAGCCACAAAGATCGGCTGCTCCAACCCCATGCAGAAGTCTAATCCGTTTTTCCAGGCAGTCACCGAGGGCGCTCGCGCATCCTTCCACATCTGAGCAATATCACGTTTCGCCAATGTGAGGCCCAACAGTAACAAATGCCGTTTATAGATATTGCCCCCGATCCCTTCCATCACATGCAAAAGGGCAAACTGTGGTATAGGTGGAAGCTACCACCCGAGGACTTCTGAGAGGCAGGTGAATATCCTTCCCCAAAAACGGTCCAGCGACAAGCATTGCCAGATGGTTTGGAAAAATGTGCCTTCCGTCTCACCGCATAGGAGGCATTCCGGGGAAGCAACCAGCCCCACCCGCCACAATCACACCTGAGTAAATTAAACCCGGTGAAGATATTTAAATTGGATGAGGCGGAGACGCATTGCTATGGCTGCCTCCCGAGGTGCGGCTAAGGCCTCCCTCCAGTCTTCTTCCTCCAAGACCCCCACATCCTCTTCCCATGCCCCCGTAGTTTCTCCAGCTGAGACGCACTGTGAGTGACCAGGGTCTGGTATATTCGCAATATCTTTTTGGTCTCCAGGTCACCCATAAAAACTTTCGCTTCCAGCGGGCTAAACTCAGGTATAGAGTCAAGGCCCTCCAGGCTAGGGGTAAGCGCGTGTCTGAGCTGGAGGTATCGGAAGAATTGCGACTGGGGCATGCTAAACTCCTCTTGCAGATCGCGAAATGATTTGAGGGAGCCATCGCTCACAACATCGTCCAAGGTGGAGACGCCAATGGCGTCCCATCCCCGAAAGCCCTGTAGGGCCGTCAAGTCGGACAGGCGCCCATTATGCCACAGGGGCGTTTACTCCGTAAGTGTGTTCCGCCACCCCATGCGCTTCAGAGATTGCAGCCAAATTTGGAAGACTACTTTCGTCACCGGAGGCAATGTACCACGCAACACAGCTGAAAAAAGTATCATATGGAGAGTGGACTGCCCCATCAAGTATCGCTCCACAGCATAGGCCGGGTCCCTCCTGTCCCCATACCACCTCTTGTTGAGGACCAACAGGTGCGAGGCCTGCTAATATGAAAGGATATCTGAGGTCGCTAGACCTCCACAGTAAGTGGAGAGAAAGCAAGTACGCAATGCAACACGCACCGCTCCTCCCTCCCAGAGAAACTGCCCCAGAGTCGAATTTACCAGCCGGAACCATCTGGGCGTGATCAGGTACGGGTGATTCTGCAATTGGTACAGCAGGCGGGGGAGTGCGACCATTTTGAATATTGCCAATCTGCCATAGATCGTTAGCGGCATACGGGTCCAGGTTTTGATATCCGCCTGTACGCGCTCCCAAACTGGCACCACATTCCGCTCCCATGACACCGCTGGCACGTCGGAGAGGAAAACGCCCAGATATTTGAGGCCTCCCACACCACCTGTAGTGCAGACGCCCATGCACCCATTCCATCCCGAGCCCCCAACACCCAGAGCGTAGACTTACAAGGGTTCATGCATAGCGCGGACGCCTCCCCAAATATTCGCATGATCTCCAGGATCCGCGGCCCTGACTTATTCAATGCCGTTAAAAAGAAAAGGACGCCGTCCGCATATAATGCGATCCCGTTTGAGAGACCAGTAGCCCACTCAAACCCCTCCAGCTGTGCGTCAATGCGCACCCAGGCCGCAAGTGGCTCCATTGCCAGGGCAAATAAATAAGGCGACAGGGGGCACCCCTGCCGGGTGCCACAATGGATTGAGAAGCCAGGCGATACCGCACCCGCCACACGGACCGACGCTGTCAAGTCGGTGTATAGTAGCTTCACATACAACAAAAACCTGGGGCCAAGATTAAGCCGACCAAGAAGGGCGAACAGGTAGACCTAGCTCAGGGAGTCGAACGCCCTGCTATGTCTGCCAGCAGGAGCGCCGCCTGCACCCCTGTCTGTCTGACCGCTGCCAGGGCTATGTGGGCCCGACGTATGTTGTGCCGCCACGCCCTCTGGGGCATGAACCCGGCCTGGTCTGGATGGACCATAGCGGAAATGCACGGCAGAAAGCGGTTGGCTAGCGCCTTGGCTAAAGCTTTCGCCTCCACATTAAGCAGAGAAATGGGGCGGTAGGAGGCATGTTTCTCCAGAGGCCGACCCGGCTTATGAAACACCACAACCTCCACATGTCGCCAGTCTGGGGGGAGCTGACAGATCTCCCTGGCCTCCTCGACCACCGCCTGATAGAAAGACGCCAGCTGTAGATTGTACCGGCGATGGAACTCAGCGGGGAACCCATTGGGTCCTGGGGCCTTCCCCGTATTGAGTTCTCCCAGGGCCTTGCTCAATACTTCGTCCGATAGGGGAGCTCAATCCGTTGGCGTGTATCATTGGACACCGCTTTGGGCGAGAGGTCCACAATAAATTTGTCCACCGTCGCCTCAGGTAGACACTCCCGCGAACCATATAGATCAGCGTAATAGGTGGCAAAGCTCTCCGCTATGGCCCTGGGGTCCGTCAGCGGCGCCCCACTCTCCTCAAGCACCCCTGGAAGGGCCTGTGGATGAAAGACTCCCTGGTAGAGCAGATGTAGCAGTTTACTCGACTTGTCGCCCCAATGGCAGATTCTGCTTCGTGTTGCCAGCCAGACTTGACGGGCCTCATCCAGTAGGAGAGAGGCGTACGACTGCTGAGCCTACAGCAGCCGACGCACCACCAGACCATTGCCCGCTTCCTGGCTCCGATGTTCAAGTGCCTCCACCTCTACCTACGCCCTGACCAACTCGTCCTGGCGTTTTCTAAGGGCCGCTGTGCACCATGCTATATCTACCCCCCACAGCATGGGCTTCAGTCCCGCCCAGAGCGTCACCGTGCTAGAGACCGATCCCACATTGGCTGCATAGTAGTCCGCGATCGCCTCCCACATGTGCCTCTCGTAGTCGCATTCTGCAAATGCCAAACCGCCAGCCACCAGCGAAAGGGCTGTCGCCCCCTACCCAGCCGCAACTCCACAAACACCGGAGAGTGGTCCGACAGTGCCCTGGGGAGGATCCCAGCAGCCATCACATTTGTCACAGTCGCCTGGGGGACAAAAACATACTGCAGCCTAGAGAATGATTTATGTACCGCCGAAAGGTAGGTAAACTCCCTTTTGTCTCCATGTATGTGTCGCCAGGTGTCCACCCAATCCAGGCCAGTAACCAGGGAGTGTAGTTTCGTGGGATGCGTGCTGTTCAGGCCCCCTCCCATCCTACTTCTGTCTCTCCCCATATCCATAACATTGTTCCAATCTCCACCCACAACTGTGCCCACAGTGAAAGCAGCCCTCGACTAAGGACCACTGTAAAGGGGGAGGGGCATACACACAACCCAACACAATGGGATCCTCCCCAATCATGCCCCGAAGAAAGACATAGCGCTCCTGCGGATCCAACCATTGCTGCAGATGTACATACGGGACCCTGCGGTGGATTAAGACTCCCACCCCCCCCCCCCCCCCCCCCCCCCTAGAACCATGCGTACACCCAGCATGAAAAACCTGCTGGAAGCCATAGCGCTGCAGGCAAAGGACTTCGAAACCCATTAAATGGGTCTCCTGCAGCAGGAGGATATCAGCTCCGGCCTTCTTGGCCTGATGCAGGACCGCCCCTCGCTTAATTTTGTATAAAACCCCCCGCACATTCCAGCTCAATACGCGGAGGGTGCCCGTGGATACCCGATCATCTACCACCCCACTAGCCATCAGGCATCAAACATGGTGTACTATGGACAGGAGGACCCGGCAGTGTGCGTGCGTATAGTGTTGTGCCCAGTGTAAAAGCGCAACCCAAACCCCCACCCAAACCCCATTCCCACAACAAACCACCCACCCCATACCTAAAAAACACTGAAGTACCTGTCGCGGCGGGATCAACACCATACCCCCAATGGGGAGGCACAGCCTGCACCCACCAATGGATCCCCAACTCACAGCCCATGGCCCACAGGCACACACCCCACACACACCCACCAGGTGGGGTTCAGCCCTCCTAGGGGCTCCCTCAGCATAATAAATCTTAATCAATCACATAGTCCAATTGGATAAGCATCTCTGCGCCATTCAATACACAAGAATCATGGATCCACTGGCTGACGTTGGGAGGCCGGGTCTCCCCGGGAGGAGGCCTCGCAGGACATGGAACGCCTCTGGGACTGCGATCGTCTATGCCCCCTCCGGCGCTGTCCACAGGGATTCTTCAACGGCCCCTCACTCAGGGATGAATCAGATTGCAGCCCAGGCGACGTATGTATCCGCACCCGCACAGTCTCATCAGTCCACTTGAAGACCTCCTCCAGGAAGTCAAAGACATGGGTGCAGGATTGAAATACAACACGCAGGCGAGCCAGAGAGAGCAGGGCGTATGGGAGCTTAAGTTCCCTCAATCTGGCCTTCGCCGCCATAAACGATTGGCGCTGCTGCTGCCCCAGTCTGGTATAGTCTGGGAACACCAGGATACGATGATTGTCATACAGCAGGGGTTCTTTGATGCAGGCCTTTTTCAACAGTGTCTCGGTCAAGGTAATTCAGCAACCTCGTAATCATTGGTCATGGACGAGCCCCCACCGGCGGTTTCTGAGTGAGCGCCCAGTGCAACCGCTCCACGACAAAGCACCGGGACAGCACATCTGGGGGGAGCCAGCTTTCTAGCCATTGGGTGAGGAAGTGCTCCATATTGCCATTCTCAAACCCCTCGTTGTCGGGCACAGCCTCCTGGGCTCCCCTGGCCGCACCGCCTGCCGCTCCCGGGCCAGTGAACTTATCTATGGGACCGTGCTTCGTGGAACCACTGCCGCCCTTGTCTCTATCGTCATGATGGCTTATCACGGACTCCCGGTGCGTCCAGATACGTCGAAGCTAGGCACACACACTGGGTCCGCCCCAGCTCCAATACGCTGCAGGTCCCTCCGGCGCTCGGCCCGATCCCAAGGGAAGGTAGAGCAGAGACAGGGAAGGCACCACCGAGTCAATCTGACGTCCCATGTGTAGGATATTGCCAAGGCAGTGTCCTCTGGTTGTCACCTTGAAGGCATCCCATTCAATCAGCTGGGAGGTGACGGTGACAGCTTTTGTATCAAAATATTCCTTGATGCTACCATTAAGGGAAGCCCTGAATGGAGGATCCTCCAGCATTGTCTCTTGCTGTCTCCACTTCGAGTTTGGGGGAGGGCCTTTTTCCCAGGAGAGCCATAAATGCAGTGGGTTATGATTGGAGTGTGTCCTGCCAAGGTAGTCAATGTACGTAGTTTGAGTGATTATATCTGATTTACTGAGAAAACTGTCTATTCTGACATGTAGGTCGCGGGGGTGAGAGTAAAACATGTAGACTCTTTTGGTAGCATTATGCAGGCGCCAAATGGCTTATAAGCTCCAGTGTTGTAACCAGCTAGTTAAGATATGAGCTTTTGAGGTAAAAAGAATTAGTCTAAATCTAAATCTATGTTAAAGTTGCCACCCAAGAGCAAGGAGAGTCTGCTCCATTGCTACAAATCCCCAGTCAGAGCCTCAGAGAATACCACCTACTCAGAATTACGAGCGTAAAGTGCTCTGAGCAGTACCTGTTGGCCTTCTAGTAGGCCCTCCACAAAAACATAGTGACCCTCTGGGTCTAGGACTGTGTTATCTGCAACAAAGGGGACCCCAGTCTTTATCCACACCAAAACCCTGCAGGTGTAAATGTAGTAGTTAGTAGAGTATACTTGGTCCCTCCATCGCTTCTGTAACTGCACAGCCTCTACCTGGGTGAGATGGGATTCCTGTAGTAGTGCTATATGTGTAATCCTGCAGGGCAAATAGGAGTGCACAGCATATCTCCGAGAAGGCGTGTGTATTCCCCGGACATTCCACTTTGATATATTAGTGTCAGATATCATGATAGCGTCTGGATGAGTAGAGTCCAACTCCCTTCAGGCCGGAAGGGCCATTTCCACCCTGAAGAGAATAGTCTAGGTAGGTGCAGGCAAAAACAACAAACAAAAAAAAAAACAATATGAGACACAGAATACCATCTGGAGCAGAGATACAATGGGTACCCACCTAATCATGTGATCAACATGTGCCTGTGCTGGCAAACCGGCTTGGGGGTAGTTGACAGTATGGATAGTGTAGTGATGGCATGTTCCTTTAATTGGAATGTTATATATGCAATTGGAATGTTTGGATGCTGGGCAACAGTAACTGGTGGATCTTGTGTATTCTTGATGTACCTTTACTGGAGCTGCATGCATTCCTTCTCTCTCCGGATTAAATACTTGTTCTTACCTACTACTACTCTCTGCTTCCTGTTTCTTCGTCCTATGGAGGTCACTACAGATTTGACGACGAGCCTGGGCACAGCGCGATTTGAATACTTATCGTTGAAATCACCGAATTTTCAATCGTGAGTACCGGACTATTTTAAACCCATCTAAGAGAGATTCACGTTTTGGATTGGTGCATCCAGATAATCGTTGTGGCCCAATTACCGAAATCTACGTGTGCATATCGTCATATGATTGAAAAGAAAAGAGAAAAGAAAGGAAATTTTATTGCGGGATCGGAGAAAGCAGTGTAAACGTTTTGTATTTACTACGTGAAGAGGAAAGTTTTGTGGACAGTTTTAGGACGGAGACTAATTTTGTCAACATTTCGAAGCATTTTCGGGGCTTTTTGACTGCATCGTAAAGCGGCGGTACGAAGTGTTTACCTTTGAAGTTTAACCGCCCAACTGCTTGTTCCCGTGGACACTTGCCTCGAGCCATAGAGCGCCGGCCCCATAGCTTCTGGAGTCTCCTAAACCTTCGGATTCCACTCGTATACAAAGTTAACGTCATCACCAGTGCGCAAGGCATGCTGGGTAGCGTGGTGACATCACCACGTTAGCTTCACGCAGGGCGGCCATCTTAATTTTGTTTTCACTTCTGTTACCATAGTAACCATTGCCGAGCATTTCAGTCCCGTCTTTCCTTCGTTTTCATTGGATTTGTCTACGGAGGTGAAGTACTTTGCGCCAGTGCGCACAATCTTCGAACAATATACTCCACATTACTGGAAGAAAAGGAAGGATTCTTTTGTTTTTCCTGAAGTGGGTTTTATTTACTGCTTATTTGTGAAGTACTTTGCGCTGGTACGGACAACCTTCAAGCAGGAAAGTGCTCACCGCTGGTGCGCACAGCACTCAAGTTACAATTTTCTCTTTTTATTTGATATGGTCATATTCTCTTTTTCTCTAATGGTACAAGAGACATGCTAGCAGAAGAAAGTTCACGAGGCTCATGAAGTGTTACATAAAAAGGGGAGGGGGAATGTATGTAGCAGAGGTTTCAGGAAGTTTAGGAAATTCTTGAGGTGTTAGTTTATGAAGTTCCTGAAGTGTTTGTTTATTTACTAATTCATCATCCACGTGGTGAACATTTTAATGTCACGTTGTGGTTATTTGAGTCTCTTAATTTCATGAGGTGTTTTAATTTCAAGAAGGAGTAGTTTATTTACTGACGTTTCATTCACGAAGTAGTTATATTTTCTGGTTCATCATTCACGAAGTGGTTTTATTCATTAACTTTTCTTTCACGTTGTGATTAGTTGAGTGTTTAATTTGAGTCTGACCGATGTGCAAAAGTATCTTTGTCGCAGGATAACAAGATGGAGAAGGGATTAGTTACCAAGGTAGTTGAGAAGAAAGCAGGGTATAAAGATAAGTTGGAGGCAGGAAATGGTGACTTTTGTGTTAGGAAGGAGTGGGAGGGTAGTGAAAGAAAGAAATTTAGTGAGGGTGGTGCAAATAAGAAACTTAGTGATTTTAAGTGTAGGAGTTATTCACATGCCGCTACTCTTGAGAGGTGCTCTGCTAAGCATGCAAAGTGTATAGAGTGCGAATTTGTGGGTCATTTCTCAAGACTTTGCACTGAAAAAATAAGAAGTTTTCTAAGGCAAAAAATAGTTACTTATGTTCAGGATGAAGATGATTTACCTCTTTCTAAGTCTGATATTAGTCATCTTCAAGTTAATTGTGTTCGGAATTTGGAAAGGGGGGATGGTTGGGGGTGAGTTCATTTGTTCTGTTCTCACATGTTCTGTTCTGTTCACTCAGGAAGATGAGTTCACATGTTCTGTTCTCACATGTTCTGTTCCGTTCACTCAGGAAGATGCAGAATTTACTAAAATTAATTTTTAGTGCGTAAATTGTTGGGTTCAGAGTGTTATGAATTCTTTATAGTTTATTTATGATTTTTATGATTTTTATGTTCTTTCTGTTTCTTTTATTAAGAAGGAGGATGTGTAGTGATGGCATGTTCCTTTAATTGGAATGTTATATATGCAATTGGAATGTTTGGATGCTGGGCAACAGTAACTGGTGGATCTTGTGTATTCTTGATGTACCTTTACTGGAGCTGCATGCATTCCTTCTCTCTCCGGATTAAATACTTGTTCTTACCTACTACTACTCTCTGCTTCCTGTTTCTTCGTCCTATGGAGGTCACTACAGATAGTGTATAGATGCACAGATCCCGTGTTATCTGGTGGTTAAGTTGACCCCAGTGCCACCTGCACCCCATGTAAGTGTCTAATGTAGGCTGCACTGGTTGGGTTTAGGAGTGTGATGGTCTGCGCTCTATCAGCAGCCTAACTGAGGGAAGGAAGCAAGTAATGTGTGCCAGTGCAGCCCCTTTGGGTCTTAAACTCCGCTGCGGGAACTAGTCCCACGGAGAGGAACACCAGGATGTCCCTACGCCGTTGCAGTGTCTCACTGCCACTGTGTGCAGAGCCACAAGGAAATCATGCTATGTTGGTGCCTCGTTTCTATTTGTGTGAATCGGGAGGTGTCTGTGACCATGCAGCACAGCAGCCCTCACCAGTCTCAAAGGCCGCAGGTGCTGCTGAGCGGACATACATCAATGGGCTTTGACAGGATCCGCAGCACAACATATCTGCAGCTCCCACCACTATAGGGAGAGCATCGGATCAGCTGTGGAAGGAAAGTACATGGTTGACTACAACAGAAGGGAACATTAAGAAAGGAAAACATATGCGTAAAGCAACCCTTGTGTATTTTAGAGGATATCATCCACAGTTTTTGGGGTTACACTAGGCTCTGTATTGGAGCCGGGAGGGAAAATGACGGATGTCAGGAAGCCCTCTTTGCCTGCAGATTTGGAGTCGTCGCCATCTGTGTCTGAGAGTGGGGTGGAATCTTTTCAGATCTCAAAATGCTCTTCTTCTCCCTTGTATACCCTGGTCTAGGTCTGTAGAATTGGGAGTAGCAGTATGCAATCCCCAACCCTTACGTCTCCGTCGGCCCACACCTGTGAGCTGTGTGTCTCTGGTCATGTTCTGTTTCTAGGTGGTTCCACAGTCCCACGACTCTCCAGCTAGTTCAATGCTTCCTTTGGGTCTGTGAAGAAATGCAACTTGCTGTCTACCTTGGCCCAGAGATTGGTCATAAACAGGAGTGAATACTTGATGTTGATGTTCTTCAGTCTGTGTTTGACCGCAGTGAAAGTGTGGAGCTGGCGCTGAACTGCCAGTGTATAGTCTGGGAACCAGGTTGTCTACTACCAGGTTGTCTAGCTTGCGGGCCTCTCGCAGGATGATGTAGCTGTCTTTGTAGTGCTAGCGGTGTGCCACTAGCGGCCTGGGTGGTGCACCAGGGAGAAACCTCTGCGCCGGTACTCTGTCTGCTCGTTTGATCGAAAAGAAGGGCAAGGGGACCGAGGCAGGGATACAACTACAGCTCCATGACTCACAGTTGTACGCTGTATCCTGTCACTGTGCAGTTTCTTGTAAGCCTACCAAACAAATGTTGTTTTTTCAAGAACAGCCTTTGGAATCCTCTGCCCGCTCCTCCAATGTGCAAACCCGTTCGCTCAGGGTGTGCAGCTGGGTTTGCGGTTGGATGGTCGCCGGTAACCTCTCCGCACTGTGGACATTGTCGGCAAGCTTACAATCGTCATCTCACAGCAGTGTGGGACCCGTTCCTACTGCATCCATTTCATTCTCCAAGGACAGACAAGACTGCTCTATAGCTGCTAAAACTACATCAAGCTCTCCCGAGGTAGTTGCAATAGGGCGGTCTGTGGGATCCACGGCTTGCAGAATAGTTGGCAGCAGCACCAAGGAGTGTGGCTGTACAGGTTGAGTTCCGGATCCGAGACACCCCATGACCGCCCTTCAATCACCCACTTTGTCCAGGGGGAGAGATGACTGACCTCTTGTATGGGCCCGCTTGCAAGCGCCCGGTGGTACCATTGTACCTCACAGCTCAAGCAGCCTAGCAGTCTGGCTGAGTGGTCTCTCCCAGTGTCTCTTGCAGGCATCTGGTATTATTGCGCTGCATTGCTAGAATTGATTTTAAAAAGCGCCTTTCCATTTGGTTACATTTCGCCTGCTGTGTTAATTATTTCGTAGCGCTGCCTTGCTTGAACTGCTTCAATTGTGCAATTTTATTTGGCCACACTTCGACTGCTGTGTTGCATATTGCCGCTTTGCTTCGTTAGCGCTTTATTAATTATTTTCCCACTGCTTTCAGTCCTGTTAGCGCGTTTGACTCTAGCGCTACGCTGTGCTCCCCCCTCCGCCTCCATTTTGTTTGTTGTTGTCCTCGTGTGCCCGCCCCGCCTCCCAGCTGTGACGCCCTCCCACAGAACAGAAATAGCGCTCCACTCCCTACATGCGCCGTGACTCGCTCCTCGCTTACAGGCTGAGTGGTCGCTCCCAGTGTCTCTTGCAGGCAGCTGGTATTATTGCGCTGCATTGCTAGAATTGATTTTAAAAAGCGCCTTTCCATTTGGTTACATTTCGCCTGCTATGTTAATTATTTCGTAGCGCTGCCTTGCTTGAACTGCTTTGTTACATTTCGCCTGCTGTGTTAATTATTTCGTAGCGCTGCCTTGCTTGAACTGCTTCAATTGTGCAATTTCATTTGGCCACACTTCGACTGCTGTGTTGCATATTGCCGCTTTGCTTCGTTAGCGCTTTATTAATTATTTTCCCACTGCTTTCAGTCCTGTTAGCGTGTTTGACTCTAGCGCTACGCTGTGCTCCCCCCTCCGCCTCCATTTTGTTTGTTGTTGTCCTCGTGTGCCCGCCCCGCCTCCCAGCTGTGACGCCCTCGCCCCTCCCCCTCCACCATCCATATATGACAGGAGTTCCCGCGCGCAGCGTTCACGCGCAGCGACCGCGCCCAACCCGCGCCGAAGGTGCGCCAAAGGTAAGCGCGTCTACGCCCGTCCGCGCCTGGACCGCGCCCAGCGCCAGACCCCCTGCCCCTCGCGCTGCCCAGCCCTCCCGCATTACCTACGATGCCGCCACCCTCCTAGCCCTTAACCCCGGTCGCGCCCCCAACTGCGTCCAAGCCGCTCCTGGACGCACCCATGGACCTTTCTCATGCTACTCCTGCAAATTCAGCGGCACCGACAACATCTCCGCTACGACCACACATCAGACTCCCGACCCCAACCACTTACAATGCATCCTTCTCAACACCCGATCGGTCCACAGGTACGCCATTGACCTATGGAATCTACTAGACACCATTTCTCCGGACATCGCCTTCCTTACGGAAACATGGATGACCGCTTCCTCCGCACCAGACATCACCATTGCCATCCCTGAAGACTATAAGATCACTCGCAAAGACCGTACCAGCCACACAGGAGGAGGAATCGCTATCGTCCATAAGAAATCCATCCGCATCTCAACCAGCTCTGACGCCAACCTCGCCAACTCCGAACACCTTCACTTCCAAATCCACATCGACCCCAAAACCACACTCCGAGGCACTCTCCTCTACAGACCACCAGGACCCCGCGCAAAATTCAGTGAAGACATCACGGACTTCATCACTCCACACGCGCTCCCCTCCAAAGAATACATCCTTCTGGGAGACCTCAACTTTCACCTTGAAAAGATCAACGACCGCAACACCGCCACCCTCGTGGACAACCTCGCCAACCTCGGACTTAAACAACTAGTCACTTCCCCCACCCACATCGCAGGTCACACACTCGACCCCATCTTCACATCCAGCAATCATGTCTCCTTCAGCCACACCACGGACCTCCTCTGGACTGACCACAGCTGCGTTCACTTCACCTAAAACAAACCAAAACCCAACATCCACCTCCAACCTACCCTGCAAAGAAACTGGAACAAAATCACCACGGACCAAATCTCCGCATCGCTCCTTCGAAACTCCCCAGCCCCCTCTTCTAACGCTAACGAAGCCGCCGCCAACCTCACCCTATGGCTATCCAACACCGCCGACACCTTAGCACCACTGAAAAAACGGCAAAGCAAACCTGGCAGCAAGAAGGCCTCATGGTTCAACGATGATCTCAAGAAGTCCAAGAAACTCTGCCGCTCCCTTGAAAAGGCCTGGAAAAAAGACCCAACCACCAGCACCAAGGATGCCTTCAAAAACGCCACCCGCACTCACCACCAACTGATCCGAAAAGCCAAGAAAACAGCAATCAAGGATCGACTTGACGACAACGCCCACAACAGCAAGGAACTTTTCAACATCGTCAAGGAATTTTCCAATCCCTCGGCCAACTCCAACGACATCACCCCCTCTCAAACCCTCTGCGACTCCTTAGCATCATTTTTCCACAACAAGATTGCAGACATCCACAACAGCTTTGACAACCAACCCGGAAATCAACCCACCCTACCATTTGCTGATCATCTTCCCCCGTGAACATTCTCAACGACTGGAACCCAATCTCCACTGAGGACACCATCCGCCTGATGAATTCAATCCACTCAGGATCCCCCACAGACCCATGCCCTCACCACATCTTCAACAAAGCAGACTCCGTCATAGCTCCGCACCTCAGAGACGTCATCAACTGCTCCTTCAACTCCGCCACCTTCCCGGAAGACTGGAAACACGCTGAACTCACCGCCCTTCTGAAAAAACCAACAGCGGACCCCACCGAGCTCAAAAATTACCGCCCCATCTCGCTTCTCCCATTCCCGGCCAAAGTCATCGAGAAAGCTGTCAACAACCAGCTCGCCACCTTCCTCGAAGCCAACAAATCCCTCGACCCCTCACAATCTGGCTTCCGAGCAAAACACAGCACTGAGACCGCCCTCATCGCAGCAACAGACGACATTCGAACTCTACTAGACAATGGAGACACAGTCGCCCTCATCCTCCTCGACCTCTCCGCAGCCTTTGACACAGTCTGCCACAGCACCCTTTTACAACGCCTCTATAACATCGGAATCCAAGGAAAAGCACTTGAATGGATCACCTCGTTCCTCACCGGAAGAACCCAGAGAGTCCGCCTTCCTCCATTCAAGTCCGAGGCCTCTGAAGTCATCTGCGGCGTACCACAAGGATCCTCACTCAGTCCCACCCTCTTCAACGTATACATGAGCCCCCTCGCGGCCATCGCACGCCAACACAATCTCAACATTATCTCTTACGCGGACGACACTCAACTGATCCTTTCTCTCACCAATGACCCCAGCACCGCCAAAACTAACCTACACGAAGGAATGAAAGAAGTTGCCGAATGGATGAAACAAAGCCGTCTGAAACTGAACTCAGACAAAACAGAAGTCCTCATCTTAGGTACATCCCCCTCTGCATGGGACGACTCCTGGTGGCCGGAAGCCCTCGGAAAAGCACCCATCCCGACAGACCACGCACGGAACCTAGGCGTCATCCTGGATTCTTCACTCTCAATGAACAGACAAGTCAGCGCCGTATCCTCTTCCTGCTTCAACATTCTTCGCATGCTCAGAAAAACATTTCGCTGGATCCCCTCCGATACAAGGAAAACAGTCACCCACGCTCTGGTCACGAGCCGACTGGACTACGGAAACACCCTCTACGCGGGTACTACCGCAAAACTCCAGAAGAAACTCCAACGAATCCAAAACGCCTCAGCCAGGCTCATATTAGACCTCCCACGCAACGAACACATCTCTGGTCACCTTAAAGACCTCCACTGGCTACCCGTCAATAAGAGGATCACTTTCCGACTGCTTACCCACGCACACAAATCACTCTACGACATCGGACCAGATTGCCTCAACTCACGACTGTCCTTCTACACCCCCTCCCGCCAACTACGTTCTTCCAACCAAGCCCTCGCCACTGTACCTCGCATCAACAAGACCACCATGGGAGGCAGATCCTTTTCATACCTGGCTGCTAAAACATGGAACTCACTCCCGCTTACCTTCGCCTTACCCAGAACCACCTAGCGTTCAGAAAGCAACTTAAAACGTGGAGATTTGACAAGTAATCCTCCTCCCCTTCCTAAGCGCCTTGAAACCCTCTGGGTATGTAGTGCGCTATACAAATCCTATGACTTGACTTGACTGACCAGGGGTGGGTGGTCAGGCAACACAGACACCGCACCAACGATCACGAGGGGGGCAGTGCCCTCCAAAGGAGTGGAGGGCTCCTCGAGCTCAGCACTGCACCTCAACACAAGGTACCAGCAGGGTCCTGCCAATAGAGATTCCGACTCCTAAACAGTGCTTTAAATAGGTCGGTACCAGCACTTTTTAATTTTCTCCTCTTGAGTACTGGCACTTTTTCTAGAACGAAGAGAGTACCAGTATTCATGGGGACCTGACTTTAACCGAGGCTTCGCTCTGTTCATCCCTCAACTGATACCAAGGCAGCACCTTTATCAAGCACTGCACAGAATCAATCACAGGAGCGCATCACCAGGACACAGTGTGAGCTGCTTAGTAAGTCATCAGAGCAGGGGTGTGTCTGCAGAGTCATTAGCTTATCCATTGATCTTTTACAGTGGGACTGCGAGGGGGCTGTGAAATCTAATGGGTGGTGGAGGGAAGCACTGTTCAGGACATAACAAAAGAACGTTTGCTAATGCTTTTACCCTCACCACGCATCTAAATTGCTTTCTTGCATGTGTAAATAAGAAGGGATCTTGTTACCAAACTCGCTGATTCCTATTTTATCGACCTTGGGCAGACTGTAAGTCCAAAGAGAAATGTGGAGACTGGCACCTGGTTCCCCAGTACAGGCGTTGTCAGCTCTGGCCCTAACTCAGGTTTGCAAATGTTCCAGGAGAGATTTGTGTACTAGACAGATGGCTCAGTGGGCTGTAGGCCACCTGTTTGATTTAAGGCAGGCTGAAGCAGCATGTCATCCTTAGGCAGTTGATAAAATGAAATCCATTATGCAATGGCCTCATTAGTATTGAGACCTTGAGGTTTAATACATAAACTGTCATCATTTCTTTGGAAAGCTTCACATTACAAACTTTATTTCAAACCGAATGCAAGCAAGAGTGGTTCCGTTTAAAAAGTACTACTTTTATGTACATAATACAAAAGCCAATAGGTCTTGTAATGGGACAGTTAAAAAGAAGCTTTATGAAGCAGCCAGAAGAAACATGGAAGGAATGGCAGTGGGAGGGGGTAGAAGAAACACGATGGGGAGAGGTGGAGGGGAGAAGACACATGATGGAGGAGGGTGGGGGAAGGTTAAAGTACTGTGACGTGCCCAGCGTTCACGGCGTCATATTGTTAAAAAAAAAAAGAAAAGAAATAGCACCTGAATCATAGCACGAGCAGCGAATGAACACTATTTAAAGGTCATCTCTGTGTTTGCTCCATCTGCTACTGAAAGAAAAGGAAGTGACGCCTGGCAAACGCTCCCCATTTAGAAGGCAGCAAAGAAGAGTGACAAGGCTGTAAACTAATGAAAAGCAACGGGGGGTTCTGAGCCCATTATAAAGCACAAGGGTCTCGCAAGCGAGAGTGTGAGCGTGTGCTCGTGCAGACGAGACATACAAAGGATTAGGGCCTATTGGATGACACCGTATGAAAGTACAGAATGGTCCTGTAGGACTTGGCCCTTTCGGGGCTTGTTGGCTCAAGGGAGTCTTTTAAACACAAGGGGGGAGGAAGCACACTGCCTCTCATCCCAGCACAGTTCTCCCCATTGCATTCTGGTAAATGCAGTATGGTTACTTCAAAGTTGCTGTAGTGTTTCACCAAAGTTGGTCCAGGTAGTGCTGTTATCTCTAGACACGTGTTTCTGGGTTTAGCCCTTCATCAGTAGAGAGCAAAAAGTTTCTGAGAGCAGAAAAAAGTCATCAGGGGTTGCTGAAATGCTGCCCAAGTCTTCACAGGTCACAGTACCACTCCACAGGCACACAGGTGCATCCCAGATGAGCTTGTCAGGTCGTTGGCTCAGGGGAGCCTTTTAAACACAAGGGGGGAGGGAGCACACTGCCTCTCACCCCAGCACAGTTCTCCCATTGCATTCTGGTAAATGCAGTATGGTTACTTCCCCTGATGACTTTTCTCTGCTCCTTACTACTTTTTGCTCTCTACTGATGACGGGTTAAACCCAGAAACACGTGTCTAGAGACAACAGCACTACCTGCACCAACTTTGGTGAAAGACTACAGCAACTTTGAAAGTAAGTGTACTGCATTTACCAGGATGCAATGGGGTGAACTGTGCTGGGATGAGAGGCAGTGTGCTCCCTCCCCCCGTGTTATAAAGGCTCCATTGAGCCAACTGGCTGACGAGCTCTCCTGAGATGCACCTGTGTGCCTGTGGAGAGGCACTGTGACCTGTGAAGACCTGGGCACCATTTCAGCAACCCCTGATGACTTTTCTCTGCTCCTTACTACTTTTTGCTCTCTACTGATGAGAGGCTAAACCCAGAAACACGTGTCTTGAGATAACAGCACTACCTGCACCAACTTTGGTGAAAGACTACAGTAACTTTGAAAGTAAGCGTGCTAAATTTACCAGGATGCAATGGGGTGAACTGTGCTGGGATGAGAGGCAGCTACTCTGGTTTCCAGGTGTAGGACTTGGCCTTTTTGGTTAAAGTTCCCTAAACTTTCTGCTTTCCCCCTAGACCTTTTTTCTGACCTAGAGGTGCCAATTTAGATGCTTTTGGTACTTTGCCACTGCTGATCAGTGTCAAAGTACAGGAGGTCCCCATGTAAAATGTAATGGTGATTGGTTGGCCATGATTGGTATGTTTGCCTTACTAGTAAAAGTCCCTAGTGATGTGCATTGTGTGTGCAAGGTCTGGTAATGCAAGGGCGCGCAGAGAAGGGAACTCGGGCCTTCAGTGTAGGGCCTGCGCGCAAAATGCTAAGTAAGCATGTAGTCCTGACAAGTGCAACCACTTGTCAGGCCTGACTTTTCCTTTTACATACACATGAAACACCCCTGTGGTAGGTACCAGATAACCCCTGGGCAGGGTGCAATGTAGGTAAAAGACAGAACATAAGCTGAGGTGTGTGTTATGCTCTGCCAGTGAAAAACTCTCCATTTCGTTTTTCACTGCTGAAAGGCCATTCTGCCCCATAAGACAGAATGGGGGAGGCAACACAATTGTTAGGCAAGTTTCCTGTCTGTTTATAATGGAGAGGTGAAGTTTGGTGTGTGTGAACTCACAATGTCAAAGTGCATCTTTCTTTGATGGTGGTTTTGTCATGGGGTGTTTATAAACCACTCTTTTAGAAAGTGGTTGAGTTTGTGCTCTTGTGGAAATTTGGCAGAGATCGATGTTAGCATTTAGCTGAAGCCATCTTGTTTCTGGCATCCATTTTGTCTGTCATGTGCTCGCCATGTGCTCTTTCCTTCTTCTGCCGTTGGCCCTTGTGCCTAGCTCAAAGAACTGGCTATACCTCGCTTCTGCTACTCTGCACATGCGCAGAGAAGTCTGTAGCTTCCCATGCACCTGTTACATACAGGTCTGTTACTGTCAGGATATTTCTACTGAAGTCAGCAACTTTTAGCTCCTCCTTCTTTGTTGACTGTGTATTTCTGTATGACCATTTATGTATGTAACTCTCCTATGTGTGCTTGTACCGCCTTCTTTTGAGCCCCTGTGTGGGTATAAAAGACCCATGGTTCTACTACTACTTGTGCTACTTCAAACTCTACCGAAAGGTGTTGTGTGCATGTAGTTCCACCTCATGAGGTTTAATAAATATCTCTTTTGACATTTCAGTTTCCATGCTTACTGGTCTGAGGACTTGCGTGCAAAGAAGGGCGAACCCCTAGCACTGGTAGGCCTTGCTGAGGCCCACCTCTACACCCTGAGCATTTCTGTGTGTCACTGAAATGTGTAACGTCTGTAATTGAAATATGAGAGGAGCTGGGAGAGGTCTTGACCCAGGGAGGGGTTGAGATGGCACCAGGTGGCCCTGCTTCTGGAGAGTAGGGGCGAGGAGAAGCCTGTGAGGTAAAAAGGCCTGGGCTGGTGCTATAAACCAATTGACCCATCTCCTGCTGAGTGTTTAAGGATCCAGATCCCCAGTATCAAAGGGAGAGATGTGACACTGGGAGGGAGACACCCAGAACTGATTTAGGGAGGGGTCAGGGACCCCTGAGCACATACAAACTTTAAAGACATTAAGGGGTATAACTATGAGAGCTGAAACTCCTGAACTTGGGAATGAAACAGATATGAATTGAGACTGAAAAGGCTTGGACCCATTCTGTGGTTAGGAGGAACATCTGCTAAAGAAGGAGCAACTGAAGAGACTTCTGTGGATAGACCAATCCTTGCTTCGTGATCTGGGGCTGATCTGTAGTTTGCTGTTCTAACTAAGGAAGAGGCTGTTGGGACTGTGCTTGGAGGCGCTGGGCCCCCCTGCTTGAAGAAGACTTTGCTTTGTGCTGTGTCTTGTAACCCCAAGGGCCTGAGGTGAGCTGGCTCCCTGTTTGGAAACAAAGGGATATAAAAGTTTCCAGAGAAGACTCCCAGATATGCCATGGGTGCGTATGCTCAGTCTAGCCTGACACCTTTGCAAGTTGTGCCCTGTGATCTTGGGCACTGGGAGTTTCAAGGGAAACTCGGACGTGCTGGGAGCGTGTCATGGTGCAGCCGGATGTTGGTGAAGAGCGCCTGGGCCTCGTGTGCACCAAAGGAAGAAGCGAGCCTCTGACGTGCAGTGTGCGTGTCGTGTTGCAGCCAGGGCGTTGGTGAGGAGCGCCTGGACATCGTGTGGACCAACGAAGGAAGTGAGTCTCTGACGCGCTGGGTGCATGTCATGGTGCAGCCTGGGTGTTGGTGAAGAGCGCCGGAACCTCGTAGGCACCAAAAGGAGAAGTGAGTCTCTGACGTGCAGGAGTGCGTGTGGTGGTGCAGCCAGGGCGTTGGTGAAGAGCACCTGGACATCGTGTGCACCGGGAGGAGAGGAGAGGCTCGAACGTGCAGGGTGCGTGTTGAGGTGCAAGCGGAGCATTGGTGAAGAGCGCCGGATTGTTGTGAGCACCAGAGAAGAGGCGAGTCTCGGACGTGCGGTGTGTGTGTCGAAGTGCAACCTGAGGTGCTGATGAGGAGTACCTGGTGAGGGTGTGCACCAAAGTTATGTAAATTGTCCACAGTGCTGAGGGCAGGTCTTGGTGTGGACTGAGACCGCCAGAGTGAGGGCCCAGTCATTGGGGCCCTCGGAGTCAATCAACAGCGGCCCGGACCGGCAGCCACAGAAGAACTGAGCCGCTTGCCCGAGTCCACCGCAGCCGGTGACGGAGTTCTGGATCAAGGCTCAAGTCGCTGATGTCGGGGAGGAGAGTGGGATCGCGCCTCCCCCAAGTAGCGTGGATCAACACCTGGGGTGGGGTGGAGTGCGGGCCTGGAGGGACACTCTCTCGGGACACTCTCTCTGCTCCCACTCCGGCCCCAGTACTGCCCCGAGACGGGGCAGTACTGGGGCCGGAGTGGGAGCAGTACTTTGTGTCATCATTTGATCCATAACGGGGGCACTGTTAACGGAGCACATAAAACGGTCTTATTACACTTTGCATTTTGCTGCTAACGAACTAGCGAACTGTCGTATGACGCCTGACCTCATTTATGCCTGACAAACTTTATGCTACGTTACTTCTCCCTTGCGTATTACCTGATTGTAACATGGCGCATTGCATTATATCTTCAGTGCACAGTATCTGAGTATAACGTAGCACAGTGTATTATTTCTTCATTGCACCATACAGGATTGCAGCCTGACACATTGCTTTGTTTCTTCCTGGTACAGGGCATGCTGGTGGTGATAAGCATTGCATTATTCCTTCAATTGCAAAGGGCATGACAGTGGCTCTAAGTATGGCATTGTTTCTCTGTTGCACAGTATAAGAGAATATGGTTATGCATTGCAGTATTGTTTCCTTTTGCAACGTGTGTGATTCTAGCAATACGACTGGCCTAACCTTTTGGGAAACGGTTAGGAGTGAACTTAACTGTTGGTTAGGAGCACTGGTTGGGATTAGAACCTACCAACCCACCGGAGAGAATACTGCCCATTCTTATATGTTGACTTTGTATCGTGTGGTCGGATCGTATAATTGCTTATATAAAAATTATACTAATTTTATCAATACTCGTGTGGAGTCTATTTGGGATTACATCATGGGGTTACTGTGAGCTTGGTTACACATACTGAACACTCGTGCCTAGGAGATAAGCCTGGCTGCTCGTGCCAAGCTACTATGGGGGTGAGCAGGGCTATCTCAGACGGTGTCCTTACTTAGCCTAATGTTGAAGCGAGGGGTCAGGGATGCACGCCTCCAGCATTTGGTGGCGGCGGTAAGCGACAGGGCACCTCCACTTCCAATACCAGGTTTGACAGAAACACCCACTAATGGCCTGAATAAAAAGACTGCCTAATGATTTCCTCGCTTTTTGCAGTTGCACCTTCACCAATCATGTATGTATGTATGTATTTATAATCTTTTATAGCGCGTATCTGTCACCCCACGGGTATCCTGGCGCTTTGACTGATGAAAATCCTGCTGTACATCCTACTGGAATTTAGGAATTAAGAAGATACAGTCCTAGGAAAAAGATGTGTTTTTAAGATTTTCTTGAAAGAGACAAGGTCTTGCGTACTTCTCAATCCCAACGGAAGAGTGTTCCATAATCTGGCTGCCGTAAAGCTGAAAGATCGGCCGCCCAGCCGAGCTCTCAAAACTTTAGGCACCACAGCAAGATGAGCGGAAGCCGAGCGAAGGGATCTAGACGGAGTGTACCAATGAAACATGTTCTGAAGTGGTACTGGGCCGTGTCCGTGGAGGGCCTTGAATACGATACATACAGATTTAAAATCGATCCGTTGAAGGATCGGTAGCCAATGAAGGCCTCTTAATGCCTGGGATGAGGAGTCATAGCGGCGGCGAGCAAGCGCCAATTTGGCTGCAAGATTTTGCACCCGTTGCAATTTTCCTATCAAGGTGGCTGGTGCTCCAAGAAATAGAGCATTGCAGTAATCCAGACGGCTTACGATAATGCTCCTCACCACTTCTGGCCTACTGTCCTTAGGAAGCATCGGGAGAACCTTTCTCAACATGCGAAGCAATCCCATGCAAGTACTCACTGTTTTATTAACAGCTGCATCCAATTGGAGATTGGACCCAAACATCACTCCCAAATTGCGGACCGAGGTGGTAGGCCCAGTCGTACTTTGGAAGGAGGGTGGCCAGAAATCCGGTGGAAGAGGTCTAGGGATGCGATCAGTGGTGCAGTGTAAGACTTCAGTCTTAGAGCTGTTAAACTGCAGCGAATTCTGATTCAGCCAGTCCGCAGTTGCGAGCATACAGCGGTGGAAGGTGTCAAGTGTCACTGCTTCCTTGCCCTCAAGTGAGAAGACAAGTTGAGTGTCGTCTGCGTAGTTCGTCACCGCTATGCCAAAGGATCTAATCAGCGCAACTAGGGGCCGCAGGTACAGGTTGAAGAGGATAGGGCTGATGGCCGACCCTTGTGGAACACCTTGCGCCACTTTTTTGATGTTAGATTGAAACGGTGGCAATGCCACTACCTGGTGGCGGTTTCCAAGGTAAGATGTCAGCCACTGTAGGGCGAGGCCAGTTACCCCTACTTCCTCTAGTCTGTGAGTCAGAATTGCGTGACTGACAGTATCGAACGCGGCCGACATGTCGAGCAGCACTAAAAAGGCTGCTCTTCCATGGTCGGCTCGCGTTCTGAGGTCGTCAAGTACAGTCACCAGCGCTGATTCCGTCCCATGGGCCGGTCTAAATCCAAATTGGACTTCATCCAGACAGGACCCAATCTCCAGATGTTTTGATAGATGTTTTGTGACCCATTTTTCCAGAATCTTTATTGGAAACGGGAGCAGGGAGATGGGTCGATAGTTTGCAGGATTAGCCGGGTCCAAGGTGGGCTTTTTGAGTAGAGGGGATACCACGGCGAGTTTCCAGCAGTCTGGTACCCGTGCTGAAACCAGGGACTGATCGCAGATGGTAAACAACGGAAGGAAGAGTTCATCCCGGAAGAGCTTCCAGTATTTATGCGGTATTGGGTCTAGAGGTGATCCCGACGACACACTATTGGCCAAGGAGCAAAATTCCTCAAAAGTTGGAGAAGGGAAACAGTCCAATTTAGCACTGCTGGAGGTACAGCCTATGATAGGCCCGGCATGCGTTTCCGTGCGGCTCTCAGGATTACCACCAGGTGTTGTGCCAAGATTGTTCAAAATGGCTGCGATTTTATCCTCAAAGGCCTGTGCCAGTGAGTCGCACAGGGACTGAGATGCGATGATGGAATTAGTCGCACTGACAGGGCATGACAGATCCTTCACGATCTTAAATAAGGTCTGTGATTTATTAGCTGCCGCCCGCAGAGACTCTTCCAGAAACCTGGCCTTCGCACATTTGATCTGTGCTTTATAGATGGACAAGGCCTGTTTGTAAAGGTTCCGGTCTGAGTCCAGGTATTTCTTTCTCCATGTGCGCTCAGCCCGCTTGCATTGGAGTCATGAGAAGCAGAAAGCATAAGTAAGTGAGCTTGGGGCATCATAAGTAACAATAAAGTGGATTACTCTGGAGGTTAATGCACTTGCTTGAAAGATCTGTGTACACTCAAATTAAAGGTTCAACTCACCATAATATTGCATAGGGGATCGATGTGTCTGCTGGAAAGCACATCATGCAACATGTAAATCACAGATTAGTTGTTTTATGTAGATAACTTAGTTGATTACTGTTTTTGTTGCATAGAACCTTGTTACCTGCAGGTCAAAAGTTAACATCCCTGTATTATAGCTTGGTGAGTTATGAACCTGCAGCAAGGACCTGATTGCAAACAAGAAGGCATATATTTAGAATTTGCTGTTTTTTCCTCAATATTTTCTTATTTTAAAGTTTCTAAAAAAAGAAAAGTTTCTTTGGATAGTAATAAACACTTATCAGTAAGTGCCATATATACAGTTATTTGTGAGATAACTAATGGACAGATACATCCTACATTCATACAATGCATGCATTTGTTCTTTGTTGATCAATTCCATGATGGGTGCCTAGGGATACTCAAAAATGACGTAATTTTTTTCACTCACGATATCCCTTCCTGGTCCACCAGCTTCTTCAATTCCCTCAACGTCTCCTCCTCCTCTTCTATCCCGCATGAACAGATGGCCTTCATTCCTTCGTGGAGATTGGTTTTGGCGGTGTGGGGGTCCTTGGTGAGCGAGAGGATCAGCTGGGTGTCGTTGTCGTAGGAGATGATGTTTAGGTTGTGCTGTCGGGCGACGTGGGTGAGTGGTGCCATGTAGACATTGAACAACGTTGGGCTGAGAGACGCAGATGATCTCTGTGGCTTCGGAGTGGAAGGGGGGAGGCGGCGCTCTGGGTTCTCCCGGAGAGGAAGGAGGTGGTCCAGTCCAGGGCCTTCTCTTGGAATCCGGCATTGTGGAGGCGTGCTCTTAGTGTGCGTTGGCAGACTGTGTCGAAAGCGCCTGACCGGTCCAGGAGGATGAGGGCTGCGGTTTCTCTGTTGTCGAGCATGTTCCTGATGTCGTCGGTGGCGGTGATGAGGGCAGTTTCGATGCTGTGGTTGCTGCAGAACCCTGACTGAGATGGGTTCAGGATGTTCTTCTCTTCGAGGAAGCTGGTCAGTTGTATGTTGACAGCCTTTTCGAGGACCTTCACCAGGAACTGGAGCAGGGAGATGGGTCGGAAGTTCTTGAGGTGCTTGGGGTCCGCCTTGGGTTTCTTTAGTAAGGCTTTGATCTCTGCGTGCTTCCAGCTCTCCGGGAAGGTCGCTATCTCGAAGGAGATGTTGATTGTTTTCCGGAGGTGGGGTGCGATGGTGCTGCTGACTTTGTTGTAGATGTGGTGTGGGCAGGGGTGTCCGGGGATCCGGAGTGGATGGTGTTCATGATCTTGATGGTGTCGTTGTCGTTGATGTTGGTCCAGGCGCGCAGGCGGTTGGTGCGGGTGCTGGTTGTGGGAGCGGGGGTGTGGGCTGTTGCCGGGGTGGTGACGGCGTAGAAGGTGTTGTGAATGTCTGTGATCTTGCAATGGAAGAAGGTGGCCAGCGAGGCGCACAGGCCTTGTGACGGTGGGATGTCGTTGGGGTTGGAGCTGGGGTTGGAGAGTTCCTTCACGATGCTGAAGAGCTCTTTGCTGTTGTGTGTGTTGTTGTCTAGGCGGTCTCTGAAGGCGGTCCTTTTGGCAGATCTGATGAGTTGGTGGTGTTGGCAGGTGGCGTTCCTGTTAGCTGTGTAGCTTTCCGGTGTTCTTTCGCAGGTCCAGTTTTTTTCTAGTTTTCGGCAGGTTCACTTGGAGGCCTGGCGGTCTTCGGTAAACCAGCTGGCTCTCTTGCTGGTGTGGGTGTTCGGGGGTTTCTTGAGTGGGGCGCAGTCGTTGATCCATTGTCTGGGGCTGCGGCATCTGGGTCGGTTGGGTCTGCGGGTGGGTTCTGGGCGAGGGCGGCAGTTAGCTGGTCCTCAGTGATCTTGCCCCAGCTGCGGCGAGGCATCTGCTGGGTGCAGTGGTGTTTGGTGGGTTTCTGGAAGGTGAAATGGATGCAGCGGTGGTCGGTCCAGTGGAGCTCGGTGGTGCAGTCGAAGAAGACGTGGGTGCTCGCTGAGAAGATGGGGTCAAGCGTGTGGCCGGCGGAGTGTGTGGGTGCTGTCACGAGTTGTCTGAGTCCGGGGTTGCAGAGGTTGTCGATCAGAGTGGAGGAGTTGGTGTCGTCGATGTTCTCGAGGTGGAAGTTCAGGTCTCCAAGGAGGATGTAGTCCATGTAGGCGAGGGCGTGTGTGCTGACGAGGTCGGTGATGGGGTCACAGAACTGCGGTGTGGGTCTGGGGGGTCTGTAGATGAGGGTGCCTCTGAGAGTAGTGTTGAGGTCGGTGTGGATCTGGAAGTGCAGGTGCTCGGCGGTGCTGAGGGTGTCGTCGGCGTGTGTCGAGATTTTGAGAGTCTTTCTGTGGACGATGGCAATTCCTCCTCCTATTCCGTTGGTGCGGTCCTTGCGGGTGATCTTGTAGCCTTCCGAGATGGCTATGGCGATGTCAGGTGCTGTGGAGGGGGTCAGCCAGGTCTCAGTCAGGAAGGCGACGTTTGGGGCGTTGGTGTGGAGTAGATCCCAGAGTTTTACGGCGTGTTTGCGGGCGGAGCAGGTGTTGAGCATGATACATCTGAGGAAGTTGGTTTCCATGTTGGGTGGGTTGGCGCGCCGGATGATGGTGAAGCTGCAGTTCCAGCAGGAGAAGGGTCCATGGGTACGTTTCGGGGCGGCCAGCCAGCAGGTGCGAGATCGTTCTGCGTTGAGTGCATGGAGAGTGCTGGAGTCGTATTCGAGGCGGGTGTCGTGGTGTGTGCGAGGTCCAGGGTTCCTGGCGCTGGGCGCGGTCAAGGCACGGACTGGCGCAGACAGGGTTGCCCTAGGTGCAACATCTGCGTGCCAGCGGCGCGCCCGCTGCGCAGCCGGGCAGGGTCCGGCATATATGGGGAGGTGGGAGGGAGGAGCAGCTGGGAGGCGGGAGGAGCGAATGGGCAGTGGTCAGTCAGGGGGGCGGGGTCGAAGGGGACACAGCGGCGGGGGAGGCGAGTGGCACAGAAGGCAAAAATGGGGCACAGGAGGGTGAAAACAGTGGCACAGATGGCATAAAACGGGGCACAAGGATAGGAAAAACAGTGGCACACAAGGCAAAAACGGGGCACAAGGAGGGGGAAACCGTGGCACAGAAGGCAAAAAACGGCGCACAAGAGGGGGCAAACAGTGGCACAGAAGGCAAAAAAACGGGGCACAATGAGGGTCTTCACTACAAGTTGGTGGTAAATAACGAAAACACCCCAAAAAGCAATTTTATGCAAATTGCTTCAGTGCCATGTGCACCCATACACAATTCAGGGGTGCAACAGGGTGTCAAAGTGACACCCTACCACCCTTCAATGTTTTCCCCCTTTTACCGAACCGGTATTTCCAGATTCAGTAATTGACATTCATACCAAATCTTAACGATTCGATAATTTTTACCGAATGATTTGCTACATAGCATTTACCGAATCGAAAATGCCGAAACAGTAAAATTCGGTATTTTTGAATCGGTAAATGCTATTTACCTACATCTGGCCCTAGATACCTTGCCCACTCATCTTGACATTGCTATAGATCGTCTGGCACTAGCTTTATCAAATTAGAATAGAAAAAAACAATGGGCATCCCTTTCCCCATTGAGTCTATTAAAGGAAATTTTCTAAATTGGGACATGAGCTCCGGACTTAAGGAACTCAAGAAATTGACCATCTAAACCAAGATCTCCTAGGCGAGCTATCCCCTTCTGCGACCACCTGACAACAGTAGAATCTCGAAAGAACAGAGGAAGTACCCCTGCGGCTTGAAAAGGGTTTACATTCAGCAGACCTAAATGCCGCTTGACCCGTCTCCAGACTGCAAAGGCAGCCTTAAGAATTTTGAACTTAGTTTTTTGTAAGTAGCTGGATTCCACAAACTTTACCAGACAGTTATCGGCCTCTTCACCATGTCCAAATTCGTAAATTGAGGCGCTATGGCAGGGTAGCGGTCTGGCCCTTTCCCCAACAACCAAGGGCGAAATAAATTGCAAAACTGCTGCCCAGTAATAAAACAAAAAATACAGGATCCCCCAACCCCCACACATTCTTGGGAGAACCAACTTTTTGTAACCCCTTCTGTGCCTTTAGTGGTCCCATAGAAATCTAGAACTGATATTCTCAAATCTTTTAAACCAACTCCAGGGATTTCGAGTGGTATGGTTCTAAACAAGTAAAGTACCTTAGGTAGCACAAGCATCTTTAAGACATTTGACCTTCCATGCAACGACAGATGGAGATGGTTTATTCTCTCTAAGTTAGAGTTCACTTTGTCTATAACTGGATCCATGTTAATTTCAGGAATCTTGTCAATGGGTGAGCAAAGCCCAGATAGGTAGGTTCCGAGACAGTGGGAATACCATCCGGAGGGTTATCTCTAACACATAAGATCTGGGTTTTGGTTAAGTTTAACTTATAGCCGGACATAAACTCGAACTGTAAAGCCAGACCTTCGGTAGTTGACAGTGCAGAAGGGAGATCAGTAAATGTAAATGTTTTTGTACTTGTATAGCGCACAGCTACCCGCAGTGGGTTTCCCGGCGCTTGTACGAATACCGCAAGGGAACCCTTCCTGGCTTTCCCCGTGAAGTGTCCACTCCTTGGCACCCCCATGGTGAAGACCAGGCATCCCTCGCGTTGTGGGGGCCATTGTCGAGACTAAGCAAGCTATTGCCCAGAGTTGCAGCGTGGGACCCATGATCAGAATAGGCACTGAGGCGAGAATATCCAGTCAGGGGATTTAATGAGCCCGAGACCCGCCGAGGTGACAATGACAATGTCATCCGCTTATGCAAGGGCTCTGTACTCAATGTCACGTACTTTGATTGGTTTTATAGTACTAGACTGGTTTAATTTAGTTAAGAAAAAATCAATATAGAAAGCAAACAATAAAGGTGAGCTGGGGCACCCTTGCTGCATTCCGCGACTGATTGCAAAAGGTTCTGATTCTCTAGCCGTATACATGCTGTAGGTAGCTGATATGTAGACTTTATTGCCTGGATCATGCCGGGCCCAAAACCTTTCTGTCGAAGGACTTCCCAGAGAAAAGGCCAGAACACGTTCTCGGCATCCAACAGGGTGACTCCAATAGGCGTCCTCGTAGCTTCCGCCCAGTCCATCAATGCTATTACCCGGTGGACGTGATCGGTCATATCGCGGCCGGGAATAAACCCATGCTGGAATGGAGAAACTATGGTAGAGATGATGCTAGACAAACGAACAGGAAAGTTCTAAAAAATTCAAGCCGGGTCCCATCGGGTCCCATCGCCTTACCTGCAGCGAGCGATAAGATTGCTGTCTCGAGCTCCTCATAAGATATATCAGCCTCAAGCTCTTTTTTCTGTTCGACAGTTAATTTAGAAAACTCCCTGTCTCCCAGGAATTCTGCGATATTCCCTTCTAATTCGGGTGTGTCTTCATTAGGATACAACTGTCTATAGAATTGATTAAAGGTCTCCAGAACATTCATGGGTTCTGTATGGATTTGCCCATATTCATCCTGAATTGAATCCACCTTCCTAGCCACCTCCTTCTGCCGTAATCGTTTGGCAAGTTAACAACCCGAATTCTCTCTGACCTCATAAAGATCAGAGCGGTAAACTGCAATTTGGGCTGCTAGCTTAGTGGCATAGCTTTGATACACCCTCATTTTTTGAATAGGTAGATCTGTTGCTATTTGATCATAATCCTGAGTGGTGCGGACTACCAGCATTAGTTTATCTTCTAAGACCCGTAATTTGGTCACCTCATCCTCCTGTTCTGCCCTCATTTTCCGTTGTTTGTTAATGGAGTAGCTGAGGGACTCTCCCCGCACCCAAGCTTTAAATGCATCCCATACCATACCAGTTGAGGCAGATCCGCAATTAAATAAAAAAAACTCCACTATCTATTTAGACATTTGCTCGTGATAGGCAACAACTGGTAATCGAATGTCCACGTTTTTTAGCGTGTCTGTGTAATGTTGCAGTTTCTAATGCCAAAATAATTGGATTGTGATCCGAACTTATTTTGGGTTGAATTTCTATCTTGGCATTGGTCAAAAGTTCTATAGAGGTAAAAAAGTAATCCAATTGCACATGTTTCTGATGAGGGGCAGAATAAAAAGTGTAGCCAGGGTCGCTGAGTTTTTTCAGGCACCAGGCATCAACTAGAACAAAATCATTAGGGAGACCCTTAAGAGCTTTAAACACCTTAATCTTTTTGCCTTTGTACTGAGTATTACTGCGAATATCTTCATCTCCTCGCATATGTATATTGAAATCTCCACATAAAATGACGGGGGACGGCCAGGAAGCCAACTCAATACCAATATCATCCAGGATGTCGGAGTCATCCAAGTTAGAACCATATATAGAGCAGACAGTGACTAAAAGATCATCAATACTCAGTTCAATAATCCCCCAGCGGCTAAATTGATCACACTTAGAGCGTTTACAATCACCCCAGCCATATTTTAAAAGAAATAGCAACCCCTCTAGTATTTGAGCCTTGCCGAGTACAGCACAAAAGTTCCATACCCAAATCTTTCAGCCAGACCCTGCTATTCGAAGCGATATGTGTTTCTTGCACACATAAAAGTTCTACCCTCATTGTTTTCAAGATCTGGGCCATAATTCCCCTTTTTTCTGTTATTCAATCCACATACATTCCAAGACCAAATGGAAAATGTACCCATTTTCTAACAAGATTTGTTTGAACATAGCTGATGGCACCCACCATTTCTGACCGCACATATTAATATGTACAGGACTAACTTCAACTAAAAATTCAGAGAGACAACATATTACTGTGGTATATTTATTAAGCCATGACTTGCCCGTTTTCAGTTGCCACCACCCCACGACTGTGTTCCGTATAAACATTGCCCCAGAACCCCCCCCCCTCACCCACACCCCACTACTACCCCCAACCCGCTCCCCTGAACCCACCCAACTGAGGCAAAAGTACTGAATAGCTTTGGGGCAAGTTTTTTTTTTTTTTTTTAAATCTCGGCAATTGGTACCTTTAAGCCATCGAGGTCTGCATTTTCTGGGAACACCACAGCCGTAGGATTGCCTAAATCCGCGTTTTCAAGCTCAGTAGCTGCATGGCTGCCATTTTGTGTCGCCTGTGTTGTCTGCAGTAGCCCGCTAGGAGCCTGTGTTGTCGGAATCAGAGTAGGCTGCGCTGTGATCAGTGGAGTTGCAGCACCGCTGCACGGGTCTTTGGTCCTCTGGGAGCTGCGCTCGAGATAGCGTTCTTAGGCTCCATCCCGGACAAGTCAATGTTCCACTCCTGGCTTTCGCGATAGCCCAGACACTGGAGACTGCTCGCAGCCCCCTTCTCCTCCGGACGCTGGATTCTGCCCACCGAGCCACCGCAACCAACACCACCAACGATTGGGCGGCAGCTGCGAGCCCCCGCAGTAAGTAAAAAAAAAAGCAGCATTTGAAGTGGGGGATTGATGCAGACAGCAACAGTCTGATCATGCCGGGCTCCTTCTTTGCTACTTTTATCGGCTGACTTCAAATCTGGAGCCTCCAAGAGCTTCCCGACCATAAACTGCGCTCAGGGATGGCATGGGGGGGGATCACGGAGAGCGCTGTGCCCCACCTCACTGGGACACAGACGTGTCCGCCATCTTGCCCCTCCCAAGCTTTTAGACTTTTCAAAGATTTTGGTAGAAAGAAAACCCCTGAAGCATTAAAAAAGTTAGTAGTTTGCATGGAAACCCTGCCAGCAAGTAGTGCAGTTTGTGAGAGAGGTTTCAGCGTAATGAACTTAATTGCTAGTCCCACAAGGGCCTCTCTTCTTGTAGAGGCCATTTCTTCATGCTTATGGGTAAAACTCAATGGTCATCCATTTGAAAATGTTGATGCAAAGCTGTATGAAAAGAATTGGCTGGCAAAAGGTAGAAGGTCTGCTGAAGAAAATTGTGAGAAACCCCAGCAAAATAGACACAGTGAATATATTTTCAAGGGTTTTGAGAAATCCTGCAATAGATTTCTAAGTAATGTAAATAATTTGTACATGTTTTTTAAAGTGTTTGGTATTTTATGGCTTATACTTAATAAATATACCTTTTTGCCTATTTTACTATCCTTTGCTGGATGCGACTTCATGATTTTCTTAAGCACACAATGCTAGTTATCTTGTGTTTAGACCACGCCCCTACTCGGATAGGCCATACTCCTTTAAGCAATTTGCCACACCCTTTTAGAGCACCAAAAGTTTTTTTTCCCACTTAAAGCCCTGACTGCTCCTAAAACATTACTATACTTGTGGGCCCTCCGCAAAATAGCCCTCTGGCTTCCATGTGCGGGGCATCTTTTCTGTATGCTGGATCTTGTAGGTGGGCCAAGGTTCACCCCGTGCACCCCTCCCTTGGGCACAGTGGTGCAAGATCCACCCGATGCCTATCGGGGCTCCGGTGCATGTTCCAACCCGTGCGATGGGCTCAAGAAGTACGGGGTGCTATGTTCCAGGCCTCGGCTGTCTCTGGCTTAGGCCAATACTTCCAGTTGCACCCCCACTGATGCAGACTGTACCCGAGGGTATCGTCACTCGTGAAATCACCTGCGCTGCAGTCTTGGTTTATGGGGATCTCTCACGCGCCAGTTCCTCTGGTGTCGGCCACTAATCCCATTCTCCCCTTTCTCCTCAGTGCTTTGGCGTGCTTAGTAGTCTTGCCCAGAACCCCGCGGACCTCCAGGTCTCCAGGAGAGATATGTCCTAACGTCCATGGCAACACGGGCAGAGCTATGTCTGCACCGGGCAAGGGCTCAGGGCCCCTCTCTCTATGGAGCTTCGGGGAGCTGACTCCGATGTTGCACTACATGACTTCCAGGGGCCCGCCAACAGCCCCGCAGTCCTCCGCTCAGCGCAATGGGGAAGGCGGTCGCTGCCCGTCAACAGGGTCTAAGGCCTCCCCCACGCAGCCAGGCCTCGGCAGGCAACGCAGCCAGTCAAGGCGGGCAGTGATTTATATCTCTTTTCTCAAGGCTGCTCGGTGTCCTGCTCCTGCCTCCCCAGCATCTTCACTGACCCTATCAGCATCTACTGGCAAAATGGGGGGCCGATGGCAGCCAAGGTTGAATGGATGTGGTCGGATGACAGAATCGCTTTGCAGAGCTCCGTTAGTGAGCATCTGCCATCTTGCCCATCCAGGCCACGTACACATCTTTTGTATACTGATGCTGGAACTGATTGTGCGGAGTGTCATTGTGGAAAAAACAATAACGTTGATTTATTAAACAAAATATATATTGTGTGAAATATATTTGTGTAATCCCCACTTGATGTACACAATCTAAGATTTTCTCTCAACTCCACATGTAACTTAGTGTTCTGATGCTTCCAAGCTAGGTTTGCACTATGAAATACCAATACATATATAAAACGATGAAAGTGATTTCAAGGAGTTTGGTAATGTATGTTTTTTGTCTTTACTGCAACATTATTTCTTAGGTACATGGGGAAAACAAGACTTCCCATCAATGAATCAAAGTTAGGAAAGTATTTGGATGAAAGTTTGAAGATCGGTCTAAAAGAAACAATTCTTAAACCTGCATGTGGCACCAGTGACCTTTCTGAAGCAAAGACAATGGTAAGCTCTCAAATAAATTATCTTAATTAAATGTTCTATTTTTGTCTTGGTCTTAAGCTCTGTAATTTGTTCCTGCTCAAATTCAGATGTCTCAACCTGCTCGGTTTCCTGAAGACTAGTATCTTTTATAAACACTGCTGAACTGAATAGACATTTCTTTGTAATGCATGTATACATTTGATATCCTGTTATTTCTTTATTGCCTATCTACAGAGCCTTTTTTTGGGCCAGTCATATCATACTGTTTGATATTTTCCCAGCTTCCTAGAATTCTCAGGACCACCTGGCCCCTCCAATAAAATCAAATTGCATAAGCAAAAGCATTAGAAACCAGCATAAAGACATTTTGTCAGATCAATATACGAAGATAGATTCAGAAAAACTAAACTCCCAGGTCAAGCCTTCACTGGATTGAATTCTCAGGCTCTCAGTGACTCGGGCCAGATGTAGCAAGCCAAATTGTGATCGCAAATGCTGAAATTCTGCGAATTTCGGCGTTTGCGATCGCAATTCAGCTGTGTGTAATGTAGAAAGGCAAATACCTACTCGCAAAATAAGGAATTGCAAAAATTGTGATTCCTTATTTTGCACAAGCATTCGAGTATCACAATTTGCTATTCCCTAAATGCTATGCTAGTAGGCATATCAAATTGCGATATTGCCTTAAGGAATTGCAAATTACCACCAACCTCAAGTTGGTAGTAATTTGCGATTTCCTTTAAAAAAGCACTTTTTTGCTTTTGTATCTCAGTATCCACGTATCAAAGTGGCTGTAAGTGCCTTGCAGCACAAGTAAGACTCATCAGAGGAACCTATTTATCGAAAACATCTCCAATCGATTACATTCTCTTATTATTGAAAACATATATTTTAGTGCATCCAGTAAACCAAAAGAGGTCTTTCAGAATGTTAACAAACTGATGTACCTACAAAAATCCAATCCGTGATTTCTCTGTCAACTGAAAAATGTTCACGCCTTATTGCTTTATAGCATGGGTACTCACAAACTTTCTAGGGGCCAAATTTACTGTGTGGTTTGTGGCTGAGGGCCGCACCGGTGTGGGTGGGGTCAGTGGGGGAGGGGGGCGGGGTTAGAGCAAAAAAAAACGGGGACCATGAGGTTGAACACAGGCCCCTGCAGCGGACGCATTTGGCCACTGAGCCAGTAGACCTGGCATACACACATCTCTCTATCTCTCTTTCCCTCTCTCTCCCTCTGTCTCCCTCCTTCCCTCTCTCTCTCCTTCTGTCTCCCTCTCTCTGTCTCCCCCTGTCTCCCTCCCTCTGTCCCTCTCCCTCTGTTCCCCTCTGTCTCCCTCCCTCTGTCTCCCGGCGTCCGTCTCCTGGCGTCCGTCTGTCTCCCTCCTCCCTCTGTCTGTCCCCCTCTGTCTCCCTCCCCCTGTCCCCCTTTGTCTGTCTCCCTCCCTCTGTCTCCCTGCGTCTGTCTCCCTCTGTCTGTCTCCCCCTACCTCTGTCTGTCTCCCTTCCATCTCTCTCTCCCTTGGTCCGTCTCCCTCTGTCTGTCTCCCTCCTCCCTCTGTCTGTCCCCCTCTGTCTGTCTCCCGTCCTCTATCCCCCTCTGTCTGTCTCCCTCCCTCTGTCTCCCTGAGTCTGTCTCCCTCTGTCTCCCTCCCTCTGTCTCCATCCCTCTGTCCCCATCCCTCTGTCTCCCTCTCCATCTGCCTGTCTCTATCTGTCTCTGTCTCTATCTGTCTCTGCCTCTATCTGTCACTGCCTCTATATCTGTCTCCATCTCTGTCTGTCGCAGTCTGTCTCTGCCTCTATCTGTCTCTGTCCGTCTCTGCCTGGCTCCATCTCTGCCTCTGTCTGTCTCTGTCTGTCCCTGTCTCCATCTGTCTCTGTCTCTATCTGTCCCTGTCTCCATCTGCCTCAGCCTCTATTCAAGTTCGGGCATTTATATAGCGCACTACTCACCCAGAGGGTCTCAAGGCGCTAGAGGAAGGGGTTCATTATTTGTCGAATAGCCAGGTTTTCAGTTCTTTTCTGAAGGAGATGTGTTTCTGAGTAGGACGGAGGTGGGTGGGGAGTGAGTTCAAGGTCTTGGCAGCCAGGAAGGTGAAGGATCTGCCACCCATGGTGGATTTCCGGATGCGCGGGACTGCGGCGAGGGCTTGATTTGACGATCTTAGTTGGCGGGTGGGTTTGTAGAAGCACAGTCGAGTGTTGAGGCATTCGGGTCCTAGATTGTAGAGGGCCTTGTGTGCGTGGGTGAGAAGGCGGAAGGTAATTCTTTTGTTGACGGGAAGCCAGTGGAGGTCTTTTAGATGTCCGGTGATGTGATCTTGGCGCGGGATGTCTAATATGAGTCTCGCTGACGCGTTTTGGATGCGCTGGAGTTTTTTCTGTAATTTTTTTGTGATTCCGGCGTAAAGTGTGTTACCATAATCCAGTCGACTCGTGACCAGTGCATGGGTGACAGTCTTTCTTGTCTCGAGGGGGATCCAGCGGAAGATCTTTTTGAGAATGCGAAGGACGTTGAAGCAGGAGGACGAGACGGCGTTGACTTGTCTGGACATCAAGAGAGAGGAGTCTAGAATGAAGCCAAGGTTACGTGCATGGTCTGTGGGTGTGGGTGCTGTGCCCAGAGCGGAAGGCCACCAAGAGTCGTCCCAAGCTGAGGGGGAAGATCCTAGGATGAGCACCTCCGTTTTGTCTGAGTTGAGTTTTAGGCGGCTCTGTTTCATCCATTCAGCTACTTCTTTCATGCCTTCGTGAAGATTGGTTTTGGCGGTGTTGGGGTCTTTGGTGAGGGAAAGGATTAGCTGGGTGTCGTCGGCGTAAGAGATGATGTTGAGGTTGTGTTGACGCGCGATGGAGGCGAGAGGACTCATGTAGACGTTGAAGAGGGTGGGACTGAGTGAAGATCCTTGAGGTACGCCGCAGATGACTTCGGTGGCCTCTGAGTAGAATGGGGGAAGTCGGACTCTTTGAGTTCTCCCAGCGAGGAATGAGATGATCCAGTCCAAGGCTTTTCCTTGTATGCCGATGTTGCTGAGGCGATGTATAAGGGTGCTGTGGCAGACTGTGTCGAAAGCGGCGGAAAGGTCGAGTAGGATGAGGGCCACTGTTTCTCCGTTGTCCAGGAGTGCTCAGATGTCGTCGGTCGCTGCAATGAGGGCGGTTTCGGTGCTGTTTGGCTCGAAACCCGGATTGAGATGGATCAAGGGAGTTGTTGGATTCAAGGAAGGCGGCGAGCTGGCTGTTGACGGCTTTCTCGATGACTTTGGCCGGGAAAGGGAGGAGGGATATGGGTCGGTAGTTTTTCAGTTCTGAGGGGTCTGCTGTGGGTTTTTTCAGAAGGGCGCTGAGTTCGGCGTGTTTCCAGCTTTCCGGAAAGGTGGCAGAGTTGAAAGAGCAGTTGATGACATCGCAGAGTTGGGGTGCGATGATGGAGTCAGCTTTGTTGAAGATGTGGTGGGGACAGGAGGAGGAAGGCGAGCCAGAGTGGATTGAGTTCATGAGGCGAATGGTGTCTTCAGTGGTGATTGGGTTCCAGGCACTGGGGTTGTTAGTTGGAGGAGTGGGATCTGAAGGGGGTGGGGCGGGTTGATCGCTGGGAGAATTCTTGAAGCTGTTGTGGATGTCGGCAATTTTGTTGTAGAAGAAGGAGGATAGCGCATCGCAGAGGTTTTGGGAGGGAGTGATGTTGTTGGATGCTGCGGTGGGGTTAGTGAATTCTTTGACGATATTGAAGAGTTCCTTGCTGTTATGAGTGTTGTTGTCGAGACGATCCTTGAATGCTGATTTCTTGGCGGATCGAATCAGTCTGTCCCTGTCTCTGTCTGTCTATCTGGCTCTGTCTCTGTCTGTCTCTGGCTTTATCTGTCCCTGTCTCTATCTGTCTCTGTCTCTATCTGTCCCGGTCTCTGTCTGTCCCTGTCTCTATCTTTGTCTGCCCCTGTCTGTTTCTGTCTCTATCTGTCTCTGTGTCTCTCTCTATCTGTATTTGTTTCTCTATCTGTCTCTATATCTCTGCCTCTATCTGTCTCTCTGCCTCTATCTTTGCCTCTATCTGTCTCTGTTCAAACAGGAAGTTTCCCAAAACGCCCTTTTAAAAGTCAGGTGGGAAAGCGCTTACAGCTGACTTTTAAAGGGTCTTTTGGGAAGCTTTCTGAAGGTGCCCTTACATCACAGAGGCGGGCAGTAAACAAAGAAGATGGCCACAGGAGCATACATAGTGAATACCTATTTTATTAATTCTGTATTTACTGCCGGCCGTGGAAATTGCAGTGAAGGTGTGTCGGGCAGCTGGCGGCCGTACAAGTATAAGTGGGTAAAAGTGAAATATCATAATTTTTTTGATTAATTTTACACAGTGAACTGGAGGCAGTAATAAATAAAGAATACTGTTTGTGCAGCATTGGCATCTCTAGTTGTACTCTAGATTTTTAATCCAGACATTGTATGATAACTCTATGGGCCTCAAAACATTCAGGTAATTCTAAGGTGGTAATTCACTTAGACGTTAATCTTTTCTTCTAATTTATTCATAACGTTTTATAAATCAAGAAAGCTTTTGGATTCAGAGATAAAATATCCATATTCTCTGAGTTATGTGATTCCTCCTCTAGAATATTGTCAGACCATGTACAGGAGGCCGCGGGCAGGCAGTGGCTTCTGGGCCCCAAACGTGGGGCCTTTTGCCTTTGCTGATCCGGGACCACCTTTCCATAGCTCTGCAAACTGAACCAAGTACAACTCTTTCTGTAGTGGTAGCATAGATCGAGCAGTCACATGCTTCTCAGGGAGGTTAGTGTGGGGGGTTGTTATATTCAACAATCAATACCACTCCTCCCAGCAGCGAGGTAACTCCATGTTCAGCCCAGTGCCTCTCTTTGTATAAAAGACAAGTCCTTTATTACCCACAACATCATAGCAATTCACTACACAGACAATAATATGCAAATACCCGATTCTCTGAAGCAGGCTTGGTGCTCTTAGAGCTCTCTGTTGATCTGACCATCCCTGCTCTAGTGGGACTTAACTCTGGTTTCGGGTTCAGCCTCTTTGTAGCAGGTTCAGGTTCTATTGTGTAAATTGACAGGTGCAGCTGGTGCTTCTCCTTCTCCCTTTTCTTGTATACAGGTTGCCATGCAGTTGATCCTGGGCCTAGGTCTGTGCGAACTGTATGCTGGAGTGCTACATGCGAGTACGCTGTGTAATTTGAATGGATAAATGCACTGCTAAATTTTAAAAAGACTAAATACTTGTCCCCGCTGACGAGCGCTGAGAAACGATTTGAGGTTCTGAGCGCGTCATTAATTTTAAAAAGCACCGCGCCGATTGATTTCACTAATTGCACCGTGTGTTGACTTTTTAAATACTTTTGTTCATCCTTACCTTAAAGCACTTATAGACCCTGTAGCCCCGGTCCACCGCAAGCGCTAGGCTTGCTTGTGTGGAGGGTGCAGGGCGGTACCTTCTTCCGGCTTCCTGGCCGGGGCAGGCACTGATTGAGCGAGTGTGGAGAGGCGGAGCTGAAGACCAGCCCGTCTGTGCCCGTCCGGTGCGGGGCTTGGGGCGGAAGGCTCTGCTTCACCTTCTCACAAAAGGCTGGTAAGATCACCCAGTCAGCTTAAAGCGCTACGTCCGACCACTAACGCTAGATCTACACCAGCCTGGAGTTATCTCCTGCCTAAACTGTAACTTTACCCTTACTATTGGCCAACCTCATCCTGACTCCAGGAGGAGACCTAGGAAACTCAAACAGCCCCGAAATGTCAAGACACAAGAATATATGTTCTACAGTACCAATTGCCGCTCGTTACCTAAACACAAATTAGACATCTTTAATCTCCTACTGGAAGTCAAACCTAGCGCCCTTTTCCTGACAGACACGTGGCTACACGAGAGTGCAGGCACGGACGTCGCTACTGCCCTCCCCACCAACTCTGCAATCACCAGGATAGACAGATCTAACCAACTAGGAGGTGGAATTGCAATCATCTTCAATAGAGAACTAAAATGTACTCTAGACCCAGTCGACATCCCTGATTGCGAAGCCGGCTTTTTTAAAATATCTTTGAACCCGAACTTTATGATGTCCGGCCTATTGTTATACCGACCTCCAGGCAACTCATCCCAATGGGCGTCAAACCTAGCCAATCACATCACTCCCTTTTACATAGCCTCCAAAAATGTCTCACTAATTGGAGATCTCAACCTGCACCTTGACGACCCATCCTCCCCCCATTTGCTCTAATCTGCTGGAAGACCTGACGGCTCTAAACCTGACTTTATTAAACTCTGGACCCACCCATAAAGCGGGCCACTTGCTCGACCCCATCATTTCCAACATCAATGACTTAAAATGGCATGACACTAACCCCATTTGTTGGTCCGACCACCACTTAATAAAATTCAGCCTTAAACTCCAATCTGCCCCCACCACGCAGCCTCTTTTTTCAGCGACTGTCAGGAAAAACTGGAAACTACTTGACATGACAAAACTAAAAAACTGCACTCCATGAAAACCCACCTAGAAAGGGTCACAACATGGAAAGTTTAGCAATAGCCGCTCAACAATGGCTTAGTGACGCCGCTGATTTTAGCTTACCTACCCCGCATATCAAAGGAAACAGACACCGTCACCCCGCCCCCTGGTTCACTGACCTTTTGAAAATTGAGAAATCAAAATGCAAGGCACTTGAGCGTCAGTGGCGTAAGGATTACGCTCCTGACACTAAAAAGATTTACCACAACGCCAGGAACCTATACCACACTGCTTGCACGAAAGCGCGAGCCTTGTATGTGTCCAACACCATCATAGGAGCTACAAACAAACCAAAAACGTTGTTTAACAAGGTTAAAGAACTTGCGGGTACACAAACCAGAGCCATGGCTCCCCCACTTAATACTCAACAATGTCAGGATCTCTTGATCAGGGTGACGCATTCTCATGGTTTCGCCTGTGTCTACGTTGAAGGCAGTTACAAAGGCAAGCATGCCAAATTCAAAAGTATTACACCCACGTTGGATACAGTGGGCGAGTTCTTTGACATCGGCAGATGTCACTTTTACCTTTGACCCATTGTTGCAGACACAATAATTTTTGCAGTGTGAACAAGTTCATCCTGCTCCAATGTCTATACTTCCTCTTGACCAATACACTTGTATGATTTATACCGACGGTCCTGCACAGCCAGGCCGTTGCTTCCAAGCATGCTTACTAGGCCGCATGTGCTATTGTTGCTGGCTCTGTTTGATGGTGAGTTTAAGTCTTCCTTGGTCCACACACAGTCTCTTGGAAACTGTACGGCTCAGTTGGCTGAGCTACGCGCTTTGGTCTTAGCTCTTGAATTCGCTGATCCAGATGCACCTACACTTATAGTGTGCAATTCTTTCTACTGTGTACAATCCTTTAATGACAATCTCCTCTTTTGGTCTCAAAACAATTATCAAGACTCAAAAGGTAGCGCAATTAAGCATAAAACTCTTTGGGTTCGAGTGGCAGCTTTTAAGGAGGGTTTGCCTCTAACACATCTTATACATACTCTTGGCCAACAGCTTGTGGGAGCACATGTTGTGGGTAATTCTTTGGCTGATGAAGCAGCCAAATCTGCAGTTGCCATGTGTTCAGTTGCAGCAGTTAAAAGGTCCAGGACTAAAATTGATAATGACATTCTTGCAACTATAGTTGCAACGAAGGATGAGACTATGATCCCACAGGGTTTTCCTGCTAAATACTCGTATCATATGTCACTGGAGCAAGTTCTGTATGCTACTAATCTGACTGTTGGGGATCGGCTTATTTCCAACGAGGACCGCAGGTTTCCTTTGATCATTGCCACGCATGAAGGCATAGCATCTGCACATGCTGGAGTTTCAGTGACAGTGTCTCTCCTACAGCAGAGTTTCTGGTGGCGTGGGTTATACAGACAGACTCGTAATTGCGTTCTGTCTTGTGGCATTTGTCAACAAATAAAACCATCTTCCATTGCACGTCCGCCTGACACATAGCTATACATTGCAAATCGCCCGTGGTATCCACACTGGCAGTGTCCCGAAATAATATAAGAGGCATGGCAATGTTATCATCTTTAGGACCGCCACTCTACCAGCTACTGAAAGCGGGAGTGTGCCCCAGAAATCAATTGCTGCTTTCGCCGCCTTCACTGCCTTGCCTACATTACCTTCCAAGAGGTCCGATGCATCATGGTAAATTTTTACACCCAGGTATTGCAGGCAGCGAGGCTCCCACCGGAGGCGTTCCAAGGTAAGTGGTGGGGAGTATCTGGGGTTTTTGCCACTTAACCTGGAGGCCAGACACAGTCACGAATTGGGCTAGCATAGTGCGCGCCCCTTGAAGTTCGCCCGCAGTGTCGCGCAAGAAGATCAGAAGATCATCCGCATATAATGCGATCAGATGTCGTCCCGTTGAAATCTCTAGTCCCCAGTAATCCTGGCTGCTCCTGGCTCTACACGCTAACGGCTCCATGGCCAGAGCAAACAGGAGGGGAGAGAGGGGGCATCCCTGTCTCGATCCTCTCTCCACCCCCAGTCTAGGTGAGATGACTCTTCCAGTGCGCACCCGGGCTGTAGGGGCTGTGTACAGGAGCTGCACCCATTTCAGGAATCCCTCCCCCCGGCCAATCCCGACCAGGACTACATACAAATATCACCACTCCAGGCTGTCAAATGCCTTCTCTATGTCTACTGCGAGCACTGCTGCTTCTTGCTTATTGTACCCTTCAGACACCATTACCGCTAAAAGGCGTCTGATGTTTGTGGTAGTGTTCCGCCCTGGAATAAAACCCGCCTGGTCAGGATGGACAAGGTAAGACATATGTGGCAGTAAACGGGTCGCAAGGATCTTACTCAAGATTTTATAGTTCATGTTCAACATGGCAAAGGTCTGTAGGCCATGTAGTCATGGGGTTCCTTTCCTGGTATAGGTATGGGGATAATAAGGGCCTCCCTGGTGCTGTCAGGTAACTGCCCCAGTTCTCGGGCCTTCTGGTACTGTGCGGCCAGGTGGGGTGTCAATTCTTCCACATATGTTGCGAAAAAATCGGCCAGTAGCCCATCTGTGCCCGGCGTTTTATTACACGGCATTTCCTTGATGGCCACCCAAATCTCCTGTTGTGTGATATCCGCCCCTAACAGTTCTGCAATTTCAGGGGTCAGGCGTGTCAGTGGTAGATCATTCAGGTAGTCCCCCCATGTCTGCCAACTCACATGCACATGTTTTGGTATATAGTGAGATGTAGTAGCGTGCAAAAACATTGTAGACCTTACCCTGGGCAAAGTGTCTGATCCCCCACTCATCTTCTATTTCCACTAGGGGAGAACCCCGGCTCCCGGATTTGTCAGCCAAGCCAGGAGCAATCCAGACTTGTCTCGTTCAGCATGTGTGCGATCTAAATATTTTTTGTAGTCAAAGCTCCTGAGCCTCTCAGTTTGCCTCGCTACCTCCTCTTTGGCATCCAGGAGCACCCTTTGGAGCTCCAGACGTCCCGGCCTCTTGCGTTCCACTTCCCAGAGAGCTGACTCTTCCCCCTCTACTTCCCTCAAAATGAATCTCCTGACTCCTGTGGCACGTGTAATGTACTGGCCCCTCAAAACCACCTTAAAAGCGTCCCATTCTGTAGTTAGGGATGCTGTTGTCCCAGTATTGAGTCGGAAATAATACGCTATCTCATCCCTGATCTCTTCCCTAAAGACCTGATCCTCCAGTGTGTCTGGGCGAAGGCGCCACGTGGGGATCGCCGCTGGCGGGTGCGCCCATTTCAGGGAAATAATCAGCGGATTATGATCCGAAATGGTGCATACCAGATATTCTGCTGACGTGACCTGTTGCTGAGCATCCACTGAGCACAATAGGGCATCTAGACGCATGTGCACTTCGTTGACCGCTGAAGAATAGGAATAGTCTTTGGTTTGCGGGTTTGTGGGAAGCACGCGCTGCCTGGGAGGTTGGTAGCAGGAGTGGGACCGGTCCAGAAGTACGTCGTCTACACTGTTAAAGTCACCCCCCACTATCACAGTGCCTGCAAGATATTGTGCTAATTTGTGGCTTTGTGTCGCAATTAATGCAGGCTGATCTACGTTAGGGGCGTACACAGTAATCATGGTAATGTCTCAGCTCTCCAGCCTTCCCTTGATGGCCACATATCGGCCCTCTGGATTGAAGAATGGAGTAACTGGAACGGAACTCCCTCCTGGACCCACACTAATGCCCCCCTTGCAGAAGCCGAGTAGTTAGTGTAGAAAGCTGCCCTCTCCATCTCCTGTGTAATGCCTGCCCCTTCTTTTGTGTTTGATGCATTTCTTGTAAAAAAGCTATGTGGGCTCCTCGTCATTTGATATATGAGAGGACTTTATGTCGTTTAGACATAGTGTGCATGCCCCTAATATTCCAGGTCATGTATTTGTAATGTCGGTTGTCAGCCATTGTCCAATATTACCGTGATCTGAGCCCCTCCCAGGCTGATCAGCACCCACCACGCCCGTCTCCCATTTGAGCCCACATGATATCTAACATTCTGCAACCCAGTATTAGGCCTGGGTGTAGTAGTACGCTACGCTCTGTGAGTGAGCGTAGTTTGCGCTACTACTCCCTACGCGAACTGCACGTAGCACAGTGCAAAAGCGCATAGCGTAGTGGGCAGTTTTTGCTTTCTCGTGGTCCTCAACGTCAAGTTGACGACCGTGAGCGAGCAAAATCAACATCCCGGCGAGATTCTCAACGCGGGGAGGTAAGGTTTCTCATTGCAAGTGGTCGCATATGCTCGCAACCGCTCGCGATGAGAAACTACCAGTCTGCGTTGAGAAAGCTGCAGCTCGAGTACAAATCTACTTGAGTTGTAGAAAACGAACGATTGCACTGTGCAAGATGCTGTTTGCAATGATTGCACAGTGCGGACAAGCATCCGGTACTGTGCAATCAGTGCGAACAGCATTTTCCCTACCGCACTACGCAGTTCGCGTAGCGCAAAGTGCACTTCGCGTAGCTACCCGTAGTGCTACTACATGAACTACGCCCAGGGTTACCCAATGTTTCCCCCCGAACCCAACAACAAACTTGGCCTCGAACTCCCATTCCCCGGGATAAGTAGGAAATAACCACCCCCCATCCAAACCAGTTTATAAAGTCTACAAGTGACTGCTTGTAGGGTAGTCAGTCAGTCCCAGAGGGTGGCCAGCCATTGAAGCTCTCCCAGTCTTTGCAGCCGCCATTGCTCTCCGCACCTTCGGCGGTCTACCCCGCAGCACTTCCCCCTTAATTACCCCAATACCTGTATGCAACAGCACGGGCTTCCCGTTATGTTCATATTCCCCAGGGCCAGGTCTGCTAGGTCTCACCTTCATATGATGCCATCCGCCGTCAGCGGTGTGACACTCAGAAGCGACTCACTCTGCGCCTCAGAGTCGCTGGACCCCCCTCAGAACCGGTGCCCCCTGCATGATCGCTGTCTTCGGGAAGGTCTTGGCTCAGCAGCCCTCCACTGATCTGGGCCATTACTTGCATCGCGTTCAGTCGCTCAAGCTGTGCCTCTTCCTGTGATGGTGGCAGAGAGTCGGCTCTAACCCTCTGTGTGTTGGAATGTGGTCTGCGCCGTCCTCTTTTCGCCATGTTCTGTGGTGGTCCAGCTCCGTCATGGGGGTCCAGCCAGTCATATGCTTCCTGTGGGGATTTGAAGAACTCCATGCCCCTCGCTGTTACCACTCGGAGCGTAGCTGGGTATTCTGTCACATATTTGTAGTATAGCTGGCGCAGTCTCTGCTTCACGTCTCTGTAGGATGCCCTTCGCGGCAGCACCTCTTGCGAAAAATCTGGGAAGATGCGCACCGTAGAGTTGTGCACTTGTGTGTCTCCCTTGAGGCGTGCCTGGGTCCGGATGTGGTCTTTGTCTTTATAATGCAGGAGTTTCGCGATCACCACTCTTGGCGGGGCTCCTGGCAGGGGCGACTTCGCAGAGATGCGGTGCGCCTGTTCCAGAGCGAAGAAGTTCGACAATCCCACAGGCACTATCTCTTCTTTGAGCCATTTCTCAAGGTAGGCCGTCATGTTGCGGTATTCAATTTTCTCTGGTAGGCCCAGGATCCACAGGTTGCTTCGACGTGATCTGTTTTCGGCACCCTCAGCCCTGTCCTCCAGTGTCCGCACTTTCGTTTCCAATTCAGTCATTCATTGCAGCATGACAGCGAGCACCGGTATAGCCTCCGCGAGCTCTCCTTCATTCGACTTGACCCTATCCGCCAGCTTTCTATGGTATTCTCGGAGCAACCCCATGTCTAAGCTCAATGAGTCAATTTTACTTTCCAAGCGCTCACTAGATGTGGTGATATCCTGTAGGATGTCCTGTAGTGTTGGGACTAAAGGGTGTGCTCTTTGCTGCGTGGTCTTCCCGCTCTCTTCCCCAGGTGCAGTCATGGTGGGGTCTTCTTCATCCTTCTTCTTAAGGTGTTTTCCCATGGCGTCGTTGCGTCCTATGGTGCTCCTGGTATTGCGCGCGCTCATGAGATGCTACAAATCGACGCCTGGTATGCGCCGCCTGGTAACCGCTCACCTGGGTGTCCCCGTCTCTTACCCGTCTTCCGGATCAGTGATAGTGCCAGCCGCTATGGGACGCACCCAGAGTCACAGGCCCACTCGCTCCAAGTCCCTCTCACCCTATCCGCCGCAACCGTTGTCTCAGGCAGAGGCGGGTCGCGTATTACTGCGCACTGGGCGAGGTCTTCTCCGCAGGCGTTCTTTTTCCCCAACCCGGCGACCCGGGTCAATTGCGCAATCGGGGTGGGGGGGTTCCAGCGTCTCTCTTTGCTTCGTTCCCGCCTGGGCCCACTGCTGCGCCGCTCCACACGCTGCCTCATGCCGTCTCCCTCACTCCAGGCGTATGCCTTAGAGGGGCCCCAGTAAGCGCTGCCGCTCTCCCGCCAGCCTCGCACTCCACGGGGCTGTCCCAGGGCCTGCAGACGGTGGATCATCCGTGAGGTAGTCTTGCGCAGGGAACCCCCAAATCTGGCGCTCTATCTTGCATCGGGGGCGGAAAGGAGGGACTACCTCCGGCCTCCAGTCAACTGGACAGGGCAGGGCACAGTATCGGAGTTTTCCTGCGTCGGGTCGAGCCTGGTGGAGAGTCCAGGGCCCGTCTATTGCCGCTTAACACTCAGGCCGCCATCTTATCGCCGGGCTTCGTTGCGTTCGGCTAGCTCGGCACTCCAGGCGCCTAAACAGCGGAAGTCTATCCAGGCACCCCCGGCCTGCTGCTCTGCTCCGTACAGAGGGAGGAAGGGAGAGCACCCCTTTGCTGGAGTTTCACTCCCCAGCGTAGACAGTCAACATTTGTTTCGTCTCTCTCAGCTCCCGCTGGGCGCCGCCATCTTGGGACGTCACTCGACCGCGCGCTGCTGCCAATTTTCGGCTGCACAAGGGGCTTGTTTCGTCAGAGACACCCAGCTGTGTCCTCAGTGGCGTGGGTGACCCGTGGGGTATTGTGCCCTATTAAGGGGTTCAGGATGGCCTTAGATGCCGGCTGTCCGACGGGGCGCTCGCGGTTTGAGCTGCTCACTCCATCGGCGCCAAACCACCCCCGGTAAAATCCTGGATTTGGTTGATAATGGTATTACTACTTTCTCTTCTCGAATTCACACTTTAGATAATATTGTTTCAACTGTCATTGACATTGTCCAATCTGATGTTTCTGTATTGTATCATGGTCAAAATCAGTTGCGATCTGTAATGCAGTTTGGTTGGACTTTACAAACGTCAAAAAGTTCCATGGGATTATTTGAACATTATGGCCCTGTTTCTGCCTTTTAACCTTACTGACAAACAGAAGGTAATGTCTATGAAATATTCCACATACACCATGTTACACATTGAGAAGTTAGAGCAACTACCATTTTCAATAGCAGAGACTGATTCCTCAGTATGGCTAATACACACGGTTATTTCTTTGCCTTTTTGTTTCAGTTCACTGCATGCATGAAACATTATCCTATTGGTCGATTTGAACCCCTTAGGAGTAATTTCGTTCATGAGGTATGGTCCTTACCTTTCACATTTCACTGTCAGCGTGATGACAAGGATGTTTTCCTAACAGGGGAGGACTGTGATTCCACAGTAGGTCAGTAGGTTTAAGTGTGTAAACAAGTTAAGTTGCATACCTCTTGCAGTGGCTCTGCACCAAATTTAGCATGTTTCCTCAAAGGAATTCCTGTCCCTTCCAGAATTCCCATGCTCACTTTGCTTTCAATTTATAATGGGCTTGATAATATGCCCTTGTGAATTCCCATAGAAGCCCATGTTCTGGTGTGAACATGGGATTCTATGGGAATTCTCTAAGGCATAGTATCAAGCCCATTAACCCCGCTTTAGCAGCAGTTTTCTGTCGCCTAAAGCGGCGATAATTATAACGCCATGCTTGATAATATGCCCCATAGTTTCTAAATATTTTAAGAAACTCTTACCAGATTTGTCTTCCTTTCCTTCTTTAATATCAGTTGTAGGTGGGAGGCTGGGGATTGACCATAAATGGCTCTGTTGTTGAACTTCAGTGTATCTAACGTAAAACCACAACATGTTCATGTTAAAAACCTGTGGTGATGATCTCAGGTTGGATGTCATTATCCAATTGCTGTAAGGCTCTTAATCTTAACCATTGTTCTTCGTGAACCGGTGTCAGGGTGAATATATACGTTAATTATTACAAGGGTTTTATTTATTTTTTGTTCTTTGTAACGTATCTTGACAATCAAACAGTCCTTTAGACTTTGAGCATCCATCTCACTCTCCATATCTAGGTCAGGTTAAATGAAAATGGCCAAACCCCCAGAGGATCTGCCATATTGTGGCAGTTTACCCTCACACAACACCCCAAGACAAGCATAGAATACTGATTGTGTCTTTCCCTTGGAATGGTGCTACCCGAAGAGGAAGGCAACACCTGGGAAAGTATATTTGCATACATTTACTCTTAATACCTACGACACACCCATGCTAGCAGTTCTTCCTGAACCATTAAAACAAGTAGGAAATGAGCGCGGGACTGCACTGGCTCTGGACTTGGGTATGAAATTAATGGGAAACTTTTCTAGAGTCTCCTCAATCATCCTATGCGATATTAAGGGAGAAGAATTGCTCTGGCCATACTCCTGAGGCTTGCAGCAGTTCCAGTTCAAGACCGTGAATGAACCCCATCAGAGCATAATGTCAGCAGTTTACACCTCTGTGGCCAGTGATAACCTGGTTACACAAGTCTTTAAACCACATTTTAAACTTAAAAGCGACCTTGAGTGTTCTGTTAAGGAAAAACCTGTAATGAAAGAAATAGAGGCGGGGAAGAAAAAAACGACTGGATCTCACTTATCTCTGAAGTCTAGTCTAGGTGGTTATAATTTGAGGGAGGGCAATCAAAATAAAAAGCCATAACAGTATCAGTTTTCTGATAACCGCTAATCCTGTTCTTTTCAGGACTCTGACGGTAAACCAGCAGAGAAAAGGGGTCAGACCGAGTACTGAAGAAAAGAATATACCAAGCAAAAATGAAAACCAGGACGAGAGATCAATGTAAAGAGGGAAGAGAAAGTTTAAAAGTTTAAAATAAAGAAAGTGGCAGGACTTTATACGAGACAAAGTTCAAACCAGTTCAGGGACTCACTGGCTCCCGCTCTGGCACGAAACTTGACAAAGGACATGAGAGTATCCTCCCCACTGTCCAGCCCCTCCTCTGGGAGGGACCCCTGAATTGCCCCAACCTTTTCCTTAGGGTACTTAAGGGCTTACCTGTGGGTGAGTCCCTAGATTCGTCGTGGGACAAGATTCAGATCAGATACCACTTCAACGTCCACCTTCTGGACACTCTGGACTTCGCTGGACTCCGCTTTGGGAACCAAGACTGCACAGAGGAAGATTCCTGCTGCTCCTGGTCTCATCGTCCTGTTGGTCTTCTGCAACGTCTGTGTACGTGCTCTATACAGGTTCTTCACAAGGCCTGTGGACATCCAAGACACCTGAAGAAATCTCTGTTTGGGTGAAGGAGTCACTCCCTGAATCTGCAGGCACCGCAACACAGCTGACTGGTTTGCTGATCCTGGGCTTCCACAAACTCCAAAAGGCTCAGCAACCCAGGTTGTGGTTCTGCAACTCCCTCGAGGCCTGCACTGTCTTCATACTGAGTTTGAGGCCCGTATCCCTTATCAGAACCGCTGAACAGCACCCCTGTGCACTGTGTCGACTTGCCGTTGCCATGGCTTGTTGCCTTCTCTCCACCAGAGTTCTTTGGGCTCCAAGAAGCTCCCACCTCAAGCAACCCCTGCAGCCAAGAACGTCGTCCTCAACGCATCATTTGCACCATGGCCTGCATCTTTGGTGAATTGCTCGAGGTCCTCTTGCTGCTCCTGTGCCTCCAGCCTGTGGGTCCTCTCGAGGGTCTTCTTTGACTCCAGTGGGCTCCCCTGATTGCTCTGGGCCTACTCTGACTCCCCTGCTTGTTGCGAGTCACTTGGACCTTGCTTGTCCCGACACTGCACCTTTTTGCTTGCCACATTGTTGCAGTTGCAAAGGTTTGTTGGTACTCCTGACGGACACCAAACCCTCAAATCTTGACATGGGACAGCTCGTGAACAGCTCCTGATCTTCCACAGCATTGCCTGGTCTACACTGTTGCAGCTCCAAGGACATCGTTAACTTTCATGCATGACCGGAAATCGGTCGGCATTCGTCTACCGGGCCTCCAGGTTACTCCTGAGTTGCAAAGACTCTGCCCCCTACTTCTCATCTTGAATCCACCTTTGGGTTCCACCGGAAACTTTCACCTTCTTCGCCAGCAGCATCTTCCTGAAGTCCTCCATTGAGTTTGACGGCTGTTTCTGACGCCACTTCACCCCTATGCTCCCAACTTCCCTGGCATAGGTATCCTGGTTCCTAGGGTATCCATAGATGGGGTGGCTCTCCAGCCTTCTGTCTTCCACGGGATTCCTTCAGGGTCCACTGGGAAGGGTCCGTCTTCGTTAAAAATTGCAACCGTGACTTACCCATTGACTTGAATTGAGCACGTGGTCGTGTTTCCACTCTCCATCCGGCCTCCGTGTGGTTCCTGGGAACATAAACAACAGAGCAAAGCACAAGTATAAGTATAAGTAATCTCTGACCAACTAAGGTCAGGCTTGTATTTCAATTTTCTATGTACAACATCTCATACTCCAATCCAAGTAACAAGAAATAGGCAGCATGTATTTGTTTGTGAAAGTTGACACGTCGTTGTAGAAACTCCATAGCAGGGGCGTAAAACACAGGCCCACGCATCCCCCGCCGTGCGGGGGGGGGGGGCCCTCAAGCTCAAGGGGGCGCCCTCAGCACTCCAGTTTGGCCTGAGAGCTCCTAATAAAGTCCAGAGGGGGCCCCTCCACGTACCTGGCAGGGGGGCCCCCTCAATTATTGTTACGCCATTGCTCCACAGCCGACACATGTTATGTTATGTTATGTTATGTTATGTTAAAATCATTTATTATGCGCACAGATGCTCCAGCAAAGGAGCGTCCTGGCGTCCGACAAGGTAGCAACACAACACAACTGGACAGAGTAAAAGGAAAGATCTAAGGAAACAAAAGAGTTTTAACAGCTCGACGAAAAGAGAGCAAATCCCTGAGGGCACGGATTTCAAGGGGAAGGGAGTTCCACAGAACCGCGGCGCATACTTGAAATGAGCGGCCGCCAGCCCGGCAGCGCTTGAAACGGGGGACGACCGCAAGTTCTAGGTCCGGAGATCTTAAGGCACGGACCGGGACATAACGGGACAGGAGGTTAGAAAGAATCAAGGCAGGGGATCCCTAGAGAATCTTATAGGCTACACAGAGAACCTTGAACTGGATCCTTCGCACAATCGGTAGCCAATGCAGGGTGTGCAGAGTATTGGTTGTGGGACAGAATCTAGGTAAGCCCACAACAGCTCTAGCCGCTGCATTCTGCACGCGCTGCAGGCGGGTGATTTCGGCCTGATTTAGCCCCACTAAAAGGGAGCTGGCATAATCGAGCCGAGAGATCACCGTTGCCTGGATCACAAGTTGCCTGGTGGTAGCATCAAAAATTTGTAATACGGGACGTAGTCCACGCAAGATGCCAAAGCAGCAGGCCGCCGTGCGCTTAGTATGGCAGACAAAGGTGAGAGTTGGGTCAAGCCACACCCCAAGGCTTTTTAACTCAGCGACCGGAGTTGGCGTAGGACCCAAATCCGAAGGCCACCACCTGTCTCCCCAGAGTTCCGTATGCTTGCCAAAGATCATAATTTCCGTCTTATTTGCGTTCAACTGGAGACAGTTGGAGGTCATCCAGCTGGCGACCGCCCGGAGTCCATTCTGGAATCTAGGGGCATCCACGTCCGCATCCCCGCTGATCGTAACCGCTAACTGAGTGTCGTCAGCATATGACACCATGGTCATACCCCAGTGCCTGACAACCTCAGCCAGCGGTCTCACGTAAAGATTGAATAACGTGGGACTCAGCGAGGAGCCCTGGGGGACCCCAAGATCCAGAGGATGGAATTTGGACTGATGGGGCGGGACGGCCACGCAAAAAGATCGGTTGGCAGGAAAGAACGGAACCACTGGAGTGCAGGGCCGGTGACGCCTGCTTCCTCCAAGCGTTGCAGAAGGATCGGGTGGGAAACGGTGTCAAAGGCGGCGCTCAGATCTAATGGCACCAGCGCCGCCGTTTGACCCGCATCAAGCACGGAGCGCAGGTGCTTCACCATATAGAGGAGGGCTGTCTCCGTGCTATGTCCCACCCGGAATCCATTCTGCGTGCTGTCTAAGATGTTAGCCCGTAGTAGATGGTCCGAGAGGGCAGAATTAACATGGGCCTCCGCAACTTTGGCTGGCCACGGGAGAAGTGAGATTGGGCGGTAGTTCTCGGGTTTACCAGCATGCAGAGTTGGTTTCTTGAGGATGGGCATAACTCCCGCCTGTTTCCACTTCACGGGAACCAGGCCGGATGCTAATGAGGTGTTAATCAAAGAGCAAACCGGCGAAAGACCGTGAGATGTTAAGTCTCTGAACAGGGATGGCCGTAAAGGGTCAGCCGGAGACCCAGACTTGACCTGCTGAGCCAATTTCCCAAAGCTTTCCGGTGTTAAACTCGGAAAAGAATGTAAAACATCCAGAACTGGGAGCTTAGGAGGTCTACCAACAGAAGGTACGACCGTGCGAAAGGCTCTATAGATGGCGTGGACCTTTTCCAAAAAGAAGGCCGCCAAGGTTTCACAGTGTGAAATGGAACCCTGATTATTCGCTACCACCTTTTTAGCTATGAGATCTTTCAAGGCCTTAAAGATAGTTTTAGAGGCGTTGGTACTGGTACGAAATTGCAGGGCGTAAAAAGCCGCACGGGTTCTTCAGACCGCACGATGATAAAGTTTTACGGCGGCCAAATACAAAACTTTTTTGTCGCTGTCATAAGTTTTGCGCCATTCCCGCTCAGCACGCCTACAGGTGCTTTTGAGCGCCCGCAACGAATCGTCGTACCAAGGGCTCGGGTCCCTTGACCCACATTTACACGAAACTAGTGGAATAAGGGAGTCAAGGGCCCTAGTAACCCACTCACAGAAGCGGTCCTAGCCCACATCCACGGTTTTAACTGGGCCTAGCGGGTCAGTGGACAAAAGGTGGTAAAAATCATCAAGTTTTTATTTATTCCAACACCGTCTAGGGATAGAGCGAACCGTGGGTTTGCGGGGAGGCTCGTACAGTGGACACTGGATACGCACCAAGTAATGGTCAGTCCAGGCCAAAGGGGATGGGATGGAGGTACTAACTTCTGCCAGATTTGTAAAAAAAGGGTCTAAGGTGTGACCGCCTACATGGGTGGGCTGCGACACCAACTGAACTAGCTAAGAACAACTTTCTCAAGGCTGTTGATAGAACAAATACTTCTGTTTGTCTAGTTTGTATAAACATCGATTCAAGAGGGAAAAATCACTCCAAACTCAACATTCGACATAGGTGTCACTTCAGGGCCTAACCGGTGGGACACTGCAAGTTATTTTCAATAGAAGTTCCACCCAAAAATAGAAAAGAATGAAATCTCCAAATAGAACCTTCACCCAAGAAAAGCGTGAGACCAAATAGTAAATCAGAAGAAAAGGAGAAAAAAACGTTTGTGATCATACAAGAAAAAGTGCTAACGTCCCATGAGTACAGTGAGTAAAATCCTTCACTGTGTCTCATCTTCAGAATGGATCTACACGGACCATACATCAATTTTATTTATGATTTAGGAACTCAGAAGAGATCCACATAAAAGAATAACAGATGAAAAATATACATTTACATTCAAATAGAAGAAAGGTACAAAATCGATGAGAACATTTCGTGCACCTCTAATATATATCTAAAAAGCTTTTTAAAAAGTTAAACATTTTGTGGCAGAACATTTCATTAGGCGGATTACAAATGGCATCTATGAATGCAGTGGCAGTCAAAATACTTAATTTTAAACAAATTGGTCTCAGCCACTTACGCCTATATAACAGTAGAGCCGGGCATACGCACAGTACATGAGTAATATCCTGGGTTAAATTATTGCAAAGATTGCACATTGCTGAAGAACCATACCATCTGGACAATAGATCATTCAGAGGAAGAAGATCCTGCCTCAATAGGAACCAAAAGCGACGTACACCGTGAGGGAGATTCAAGGAAACATAAGGTTGAATGTTCCTAATTAGGCAGGAATCAATGGCCGGAGAAGCACCTCTCTTTAGAATAAGGGCTTCCCTGTCCATCCCAAAACTTAATTTCCATGTAGCCAGTTTTAGAGTAGCCTTCAACTGGTATGCGGATAGTGTAAAAAGTGCTGATTCTTCCATATGCAAAAGATCAACTGCAGTTCTAAAGTTCTTTACAATTAGAGAATGTTCTTTTAAGGTTCCAAGTAGTTCTTTTTGTATAAGATATCTTAGAGTACCAGGTTCTCCCTTTGCCAGACTGGAGACCCATCTTACTATCCCAGCCAGGCCCTGGACCTAAGTACTACGCAGGCCAAATTCTAACCTAGGAGCAGCCACGGTGCAGGCAGTATTAACCATAGATAGATACCGCAAGCTTTTGCCCTCCGGGGTGTTTAGAAAACCCAATTTTCCCAGTTCAAGTAATTCAATACCATAGAGTGGGGAGGCCGGGATTTTAGCACGAAAGTCCTCTAACAAATAAGCAAAGTGTCTTCTGCCTGTAGATCTGTAAAAAGAGCTTAAACCTTTGCCTTGTGCTATTGCCTTCCGAGTGTTATTTGCTATATGGGCCTTGTCACTTAAATGACCAGATATTATTTTCCCCAGGAAGACATAAGATTTTACCACTTCTAACTTATGTCCTCCTACAGACCAAGTGAAACTCCCATATTTCGGCTTTTTCCTTCCTATCATACACATAACTTTACTTTTTGACACATTTATCTTCAGGTGATGGGTCTCTGCGTATACATGTAGTGCCTGCAGACGATTATTTAGTCCTCTTGGTGTTAAGTCCAATATTAATATATCGTCTGCATATAGCAGACAGAGAATAGGTTTGTCCCCTAATACAGTCACTTAAAGACAAGGTCTGGGGGAGATCAGATATGTATATAGAAAATAATAATGGGGCCAATAAACAACCCTGTTTTAATCCATTAGCAGAAGGGATAGCTTGAGAGAGACCTCTTTCCCCTCCCAATAGGACTCTACACCAGGTATCAGAGTGGAGATCCTGGACTAGATCCAAAAGCGTGGACGGCATGCCAAGGTCCGATAATTTCCTCCACAGCAAAGGACGATCAACTTTGTCAAATGCTGTGGAGAAGTCTATAAAAGCTGCATAGACTCTCCCTCCTCGGACTTTAATGTATTTTTCAGATATAACTTGTAAAGCCGTTAAGTTATCCATAGTACCATGCCTTTGCCGGAACCCAGTCTGTTCAATGAGTAATATATTACCCTTGACCACCCAATCATTAATTAACTTCAGAAGGCACTTTGCAAAAACTTTACCTATTGCATCCAAAAGGGCAATTTGACGGTACTTTTGTGGAGCATTCCGGTCTCCCTTCTTGAAAAGGGGGACCAATATACTTCCCTTCCAAGAGGGGAGAACAGTTTTGCACGAAAAACAAAATTTGAACACCGGAAAAAGAATTTTGCTCCACCATTCACTATTTTGTTTTAGGACCGAGATAGGAAGCTCATCCGGGCCCATAGCCCCAGAGGAACGCAAGCCCTTAATAGCCAGTTCAATGACCTTTTCAGAGGGTGGGCCATAAAAAGAGCTGTCCTCATTAGTTCTACTACGGACAACCACCGTTCCGTTACTTGCATACAAGTTTGCAATGTAGTCAACCCAAATTTGCTCTTCAATGGGAACTGGGAGGGGACTAGATCTTGCTCCGCATCCCTCCCCAATAAGTGACCAAAATATTCTTACTTGACCTTTGGTAGCATTTTCCCGCAGTTTTATCCATAGGGAATCTTCCCTCTCTTTTTTCAATTTGACCTTCACCCTACTCCTCCTTCTTTTTAACAATATTATTCTGTGGTATCTTTCAGGAGAATAACTCGGATACTGTTCCCTTACCAATTTGTTTATTTCTGTGTTGAGTAAACGAAGAGAACTAGGAAGTGTTTTAGTATTTCCTTTTTGATTCGTTTTTTTTGCGACAGAAATCACTGCATTCATGAAATCTACAAAACGTATCATTTCAAATCCCTTCCAGTTACCCAAATCATTCACTGCAGCCTCTAGAATGCTCTCCAAGCCCCTAATTGCCCTAGTATTCCAATAACATCTCCCTGATTTGTCTCCAAAACTGACCAAATCACTGTTTAGAGACCAACGATCCGTTGTAGGCGGATTTACATTGCGGTGATAGTTATTACTTTATGATCACTATGTAATGTATGGGAGACCATAAGATCTTTCAGAAGGGGAAAAGAGGAATTTTCCACTATCACATAATCTAGGATAGATTCACTACACGAACCATACCATGTGCAACACAGAGGTATGTTCAGTTCATAAACTTTTATTTGGTTGCATGTAGCGTAACCATAAAAAGTACAAGAATAAAATGTTACAGTGCATATAAAAACTCAATGTATGTTACATTAAAAACAATAAAAAGACTTTAAACATTAAAAACCATTGGTTTAAAAACAGACTTCATTGTTTACAGCGGATTTTTAGACAAGATTTTAAAAAGCAAGCTACACATTTAGCGATATATTGAGAATCCAGGAACTGCAGAGCCAAATAAGCAGGCCGACATGTTCTCAGACCCAATTTACGAAGTATAGGAATGATCCAGCGCTTGCGAGGAATCTCATAGTATCTGCAAAACAGTGTTACATGGATTGTCGATTGAGATGATATACCATTGCAAGGGCATTTCATGAGGATATGCGACCAGTCCTTCACTGTTGGAAAAGTAACTCGGCGGAAAAAGGAATCAAAGCGAAACCTGGTCAAAACCTACTTTTCATGATTAGTTAGGTGGAAAGATAAATATGGCTGGATACCCAAAACAGTCTGGACCAAGAGAATCTGTACATTTGAGGATTTCGTTACTTCTTGTGAGAGGCGTAATTCTCTCAAATGGGTTAAGCACAGTTTTTTCAGATCTTTCCTGGTAACATCTACCAGTGTGCTGAGTTCTGAGAAATAAGATGTACAATTCAGGTCCTTAAGGAAGTTAGAGACGTAGAAGAGCCAGGGGATTTTATTCCAATTTGCCAAGGACAAGCAGTCAGTTATCAAAGAACGGGTGAGATGACATTGCGTTTTGGACCAGATGCGGTGCCATAACAGAATCGGCTGGCATTTAATATTGTCTGTCAAATAATCGATACCCAGCTCGATGTGGCATCCGTACGTTGGGGCACTTTGTGGTAGGGCCAGTAGGTATTTTAAAAACCCGTTCTGGACCGTCTGCAAAGTGTCTGTGGGAGCGTAACCCCAGGCCCCTGCGCCGTAGGTTGCTACGCTATGGCATTTAGCGTGGTAGATTTTTAGCAACTCTACTGGGGCAGGTTTACCCAGTTTCCTTGAGAAGGAAACTAGGGCAGAGGTTGCTCTTTGAAAGAGTAGCTTTTTACTTGACGTGGCTTGTTTCCAGGAAAGTTTGTCATCAACTAAAATTCCTAAATAGGGATATTCCCTAGTACATTCCAACCTAACTTGGTCAATAAAAACTGGCTTAGGGTTCTTCGCCCTAAGGGCCAAGGTGCATGACAAAAGTTTTGTTTTTATTCACTTTTAGGCCTAAAGAGAGCATGAATTGGCAGTATTTATTTAGCTGTCTTTGTAGCTGGTTTAGTGTTCTGGCTAGGATTACTGAGTCATCCGCGTATAACAAAGCGGGAATGGGGCGTTTATTAATAGATGGAAGGTCCTGGCTCCCTTCAAGCATGGCTGCCTCCAAGCCATTAATGTATAGATTGAATAGGAAGGGGGCCAGGACACAGCCATGTCTTACTCCTTTAACAACGGGAAATGATGCAATTAATTCACCGCCGATCCCATATCTGACGCTCGCAGTAGCGTCAGAATAAAGTTCGCGGAGAAATTGAATAAGAGGGGGATCTACCCCCAAGTCGCCAAGAATAGACCACAGCCTGGAATGAATAACGCAATCGAATGCTGCGCTAAGGTCAACATAAACTAAATAAAGGTTTCCTTTTTTAGCCCCCACATATTTGCCAATTAGAAGGGCCAAGTTCAACGCTTGCTCAACAGTGCCAAGTCCCTCCTGGAAGCCGTACTGAAGATCTGTCAAGATGTTATTAGAGGATGCCCAATCCTGGAGACGTTCCAGAATCAGCCGACCAGCGACTTTCCCCAAGGAATCCAGGAGGGAGATAGGCTTGTAGCAAGCGGGGTTGTTACGATCACCCTTCTTGAATATTGGGAGCAAAATAGAGGTGGACCAAGAATCTATTAGGCCAGTTTTTGTGATTGCTGACATGACCTGAGTAATAAGGGGTGACCAGAGTTCTGGGTTATGTGCAAAGATATCTAGGGGGACCCCGTCCGGTCCGGGAGCTTTACCAGTTTTTGAAGATGACAACGCAGTAATGACCTCTTTGTGGTCGAAAAGAAGGTCGATGGGAAATATGGGGTCCACGGAAGGGTCACCTGTCAAATCTACCTCACCGCTGGTAACCTCTGAGGGACCACCGAAAATCTTTGAGAAATGAGCCACCCACTCATCTGCTGTCACTGCCACGTCTAGATGTTGAGAAGATGAGGCGTCTAACAGAAAAGGAGATTTTACTGTGCGCCAAAACAACAAACTGTCTTTACGTAGGCAGCTCTCATGTAGTTGGGCCCACAAGTTCTTCTTAATTTCTTTTCTGCGTTTTTTTAGCGCCTGATTATAAACCTTTCTAAGTTTAGTGATTTCAGCACGATCTCTGACGTGCTTATGAACCGCTTTTTTTAAGTTAGTTAGGGCTATACGACAGGTTGAGTCAAACTAGCCTTTAATTTTTGGATTTCTCGTATAATTTTAATAATTTCCAGGAAGCTACATAAAATCAACTGGGTTGTTCATCCATGTAAGAGCTCTGGTTACCACTTTACTAGTTATTGCTTCTGGGTCAATTTTGGACCATTTTACAGAAAGCCCATTTACTCTGTCCATAGACAGTGATTGTTGATTCAGTAAACTGGCCCTGGATGAGTGAGGTAAAGGGTTTTTAAGTGATAGACTAACACTAATGGGAAAATGGTCACTAGAAATATCTGAACCTGTATTAAAAGTTTTAAGTTGACCCTTTATTATCTGGGAACATAGGATATAGTCGATGACGCTTGAAAGACCCCTTCCATGAAAAGTTGGCGAAAAATCAACGGGTGGATCTACAAGGTCATTTGCATATTCCAGCTCCAAAGAAAACAAGCAATCGTTTAGGCAGTTTCCTAGGTTTGTGTGTGTGAAATGGGTCATAGGGCATCCATTTTCATCCTGGAGACCAAGTTCCATTTTTATAGTGGTTACATAATGATGCTTTAAAGTCTCCCCCCCAGATCACATAAGAGGTAGGGGTGATAAGCTTATTCCGCTGTTCCAATAAGAAAGATGTAATCTCAGTTAGAGTATTAATACATTCGTTTGGGTTGAGGTTATTATAGAAATTAACCAGGAAATACAACATACATTTATTGAGTAGAACCTTTAAAATCTGAAAATTCTCACCAGACAATAGTGCAGTTATATCCATTGCTGGAAAGTTATTTGAAGTATATACTACAAGACCACCTTTGGGTCTACCAAAAGATTTGGAGCTAGCTGGGACGTGGTATGTTTTATAACCTAAAATATGTATAGGCTCAATGGAGGCATACTATTTGGTGTGTGCTAATTACATCTGTCCTTGGTTTATATTTCGTCTTGGAGCGGAGACCAGCAACATTCCAAAACAAAACTGATAGGGTCAGTAATTAATTTGTCAAGACACTGATTACGGGGGGAACGTTGCAAGCTCTTGTGCCAGACATTGGGTGCAAAACATGTAACGGGATGGTAGAAAACATTTTAACGGGATCATTTGGGATAAATGGAGTCACGCAAGGTAAACCTCCTTCTGCTGCACTCGCAGAGACTACCTTCCCCGCAATATCTGGTGGCTCATTTAGTTCATTTATGTTGGCATGGGACTGTCGTGGATCGAGAGTTATTTCTGGAGTGGAAGTAGGTGTTATTTGGTGTAAAACCTTTGTCGAAACAGGGGCTATACTTAGACAGGAGATTCTTATAGATTTTACAGGTGATAATAGGATTTTGTATCTCGAAGGTGATAGGCCTTTATTTCCCTGACCAGTATGCAATGGTGGTCAGTCTACCATTTCTAGGCAATTGAATCTGTTTGCGACTGGTACTCCTCTCCATCCTATAATGGGAGATGTGTCTCTACCTCCATATCCTGACCAGTTGACCCAGTCTCTTCTCCTGTCCCAATTTCCTACATGAGTCCAATTCCAAAATGAGCTATCATTATGGCGAGGTGTTGGGGGGTAGAAATAGGCGAGTCTTTTTGTATCAATCCCGTCATTAGCTGCTTCCGTACCCCGGGAGCAAATGTGCTCAACTGTGAATGGATCGTTAAAGTTAACTATGACGCAGTCTCCAGGGATTCTTTTCGGCTCGTTTCCTATCCACGGGACCCTGCGGACCATTGAAACTCTACTTGTAGAGTACGGTGGTAAAGGTCTGTTAGTGGATAACCAATGCAGCACCTTATTTTTTAGGAACCAGTCTGGTTCCTCTGCGTTAGAGCTCAGCTTGGGGACCCCGGTCATAATTACCACAAAGGGACTTGCTTCTGGTGGTAGGTGTATTGGATGCCCACCCCTCCCCCTGGATCTGACGTTGGTAGTTTTTACTCCTGAAGGCTTGACTTGGTCAGACTTCAAAGTGTTAGGGGGGGCTGGGGTTTTTGCTTACTCTGATGTTTTTGTTATCACTGGGGTTTTCTTCACCCCTACGGGTGGGGGCTTTGATTTTACAGTTATTACGTCAGCGGAGGTTTTTGTGGCTTGCACACCTACCTTAGGGGTTTTAGTATTCACTATTAGTCCCCCTGGTTGTACCGATCCCTCCCCCTTGGGGGACTTTGAATTTTTAGTCAGAGCGGCTATCTGCTTTTCTATTTTAATGAGGGACAGTTCAATAGGTTGCAGATAAGTTTTGACTAATTCTCCTAGTCTGATTAAGAGTTGGTTATTTATCCCACATACTTTACACCCTCCACCCGTATTGCTATTTACACTAAGATTTGCAGTATTCAAGGAGAGGTTAATAGTTTCAGTAGGTGTAATAGTGATTAACTCTCTCTGTGATGGACTAGCTTGTCCTACTGTCTGAATTGTAGATAGGTCTTTGTGCTTAAGGTGTTTCTTAGAGTGTTTAGCTTTATGTGATTTATTTTGTTTTTTTTGTTTAGGAATAGCGCCCTCCCTCAAACCCCTGCTAGGAACTATACTGGGGTCCTCCCGAGTCGGGCTTGCAAAAAGGACAGGAGTTTTTTCCAACATCATGGAAGATTGCGAGTCGGACAACTCAAGGGAAGCCGACAAGTCAACCATACTTGGCACTGTGTGTGTTTCTGCATGTAATTCTGCATGCACTTCCATTAAAGGCCCGACTTCCCGAGGCTGAGTGGGTGTGTTGGCTGCGGCTAGAGAACCCAACGAGGATCGTTTGGCCAGGGCCAAATCCATTGATACCCTTCGTTCGAATAGGATTATGCTCTGGTCAATCGCCTTGTTGGCCCTAGTTATATATTGGTCAATTGGGCCCGTTATAAGTGCAGTTCCCTGTGCAGTTTTGCTCCTGCTACCTCTGGTGGTCATGATGGTAAGTAACGGGTATCAAGGTTATAATATAAAGGGGAGGCAGAGTATAATATATAACCAATAGAGAACAGAATGAATAATGTCTAAGAGCAGGTGAAAGAGGGGTGGCCCAGTCCAGTATTACCCGGTCTTTAACGGGCTTAAACGGGCCCGCCCTTGGCCCGGGCTTCGCCCGGCGTCCCGCGAAGCGAGGAACTACTCCAAACAAATCGAGATTATGGCGGTCCGGGGGCGGGGCTCACAGGGTGCGCAGGCCAGGTGTCAAGGGCCGTGCAGGGACTCCTGGGAGAGTGAGTCCCGGCAGCGCGATGCTCCACCTCTATTGAGCCGCCCAACAGCCTCACAGCGTCACCACCACCACCACCACCACCACCAGCGGCGCGGTGCGCGAGGCGAGGCGAGGAGTGGGGACGGCAGCAAAGCCCCAAGTCCACAAGCCCACAGCAAGAAAAAGCGGCGTCCTCAGGTGAGAGTCCGAAGATCAGCCACGTCAGGAAAGCAAAGTGTCCCCTCAGGAAAGCAAAGTGTATGAAAAATGGAGAAAGAGTAAAGCACAAGGAATAGATAAGAAATCATCTGATATCTATACCTTAATAAGGTAAATCCGTATGTACAAGAAACGTTTTCTCAGGAGTAACGGAAATGTTCTCTTTGTGACGACTAGGTAAAAATCTGCCAAACGAGAGAGAAGAAAGAGGTGGAAGAAATAGGTGGGGAAAATGAGAAACCGATGAAACAGGCCAATGCCATAGTAACACCAAAGTCTAGTCTCAATTGGCCTTGTTTAATACTCAACCAAGCATACCTTTAAAGGTGTTTTGCGGTCGGGATACCCATGTTGGCACTCATTAAAATTCTCAGTTTGATTAGTAACTATTGAAAATCATAGCTAAAACAATCTGTGGACACAATAATCAAAAAACGTTTGGTTAATACGTGTAAGAGCCACACGTAATGAACTACAACCAATAAGTAGTACCCCACGATTACTAAGAACGTATTGTCTAAATCAAGTCTCAAAGTCCAAAGGAATACTTATTAAAACCACAACTGTCCCAAAAAAACGCCTCTCCATTATACCCTTATGTAGTATATAATTACACCATCAGTATTTCCCCATCTTACTTGGTAATTGTGACAGGAATCCATAAAATTTGTTGTAATCCTAATCAATTTGACAAAGTCTTCATCCAAAGTTCCTTAGTATGGAACATCAATTTATTCCCCCAAATCTGCAAAAAACAGGTCGCGGACGGTGTAGTCAATGTAACTTTACTCTTGGTATATAGCTGTTGGTAACTAATTAAACAATCCACTTACAAGTATAAAAGCCGAGCCAAGATAAGTTAAGTGTATATCCCCTATACATTTGTTCGGAGATATGCCCATAATATTTACAGGGTCGACTCTAGTTAAACAATAAAAAGTAATTTAAACCTCCCAGTTCCCATTCCAAACAGCACTTCAAGAGCGAACAAAAACCAAGGCTCCCTACTTCTTCATAAACGGTAACCCGACCCGCGGAAATCGTTAGTAACTGATACTCCAAACCATCATAAAGTAAGGTATCTCTCACCCCCTCTCCCTTAATGAGCATAAAAAACCTAAGCCTTTTCTACCCCATAATCTGGCACTCACCCGTACTGTGTGCCAGACTGGTCCTGACGTGTTCCTGGACAGTGCAACCGTTTGCTCGACCACCTGTATCTATAAATTGAGACGTACCGTACTTGCGTCTCCAAAACGATGCAATGCAATTATGACGTCATTTCGGCAGGGGCCTACCTACGTAGCCATCTTAGTAGTTTTACTTGATACCCATGCTAGGGCGAGTTACAAGTGGAAGGAGGCGGGACTCATCACAAGAGGAAACCCCCCCCACTAACAGAGTGTAACCCCTGGGCGCATAGAAAACAAGCATTTGCAATGCAATAGGTCTCGCATTAGGAAAGTGTGAGCTATTAGTATTGTAAATGACAATTTTTTTATTTATTTTTTGTTTTTGAAAATAGCGAAATTACTAGCTTTGTCATTTACAATGCCAATAGTTATAACTTTCGCAAATGTGACACCTATAGCATTTGTAATGCAATATGTGTTGTATTTATGTGACTTACATGTATTGATATTACAAATAACAATGGCTTTTAATTTCTTTCAATAATTAATACTTAAATAAAAGTTATTGTTATTTATAATGGCAATAGCTTAAAGTTTTGTAAATAACTTTTGTGAAGATTATGTTCAGTGTATTTTATTGTGACGAAAATCCAAGAACAGAAGTGAAATATTAACATCTTTTTGTTACATTTGTAATAAAGCTTGAAACATTGAGAGAACATATTTGAACCAGTTGTTGTTGAATGGTTGCACAGATTGATGCTGTGGTGGCGCTGAGTGATGTTGTGATGGTGAACGAGTGATGCTGTGGTGGCGCTGAGTGATGTTGTGATGGTGAACGAGTGATGCTGTGGTGATGCTGTATGCAATGCTATCTTTTGTTTTGCTATCCTATGTTTTGTTTTGTTATGCTATGTTTTGCTATCCTATGCTATATTTTGTTATGCTATGCTATGCTTTTTTTGTTATGGTATGCTATGTTTTGTTATGATATGCAATGTTTGGTTTTGTTTTATTATGCTATGCTTTGTTTTGCTATGCTATGTTTTGTTATGCTATGCTATGTTTTGTTGTGTTTGGTATGCTATGCTATGTTTTGCTATACTATTATATGTTTTGTTTTGCTATGCTATGTTTTGTTGTGTTTTGTTAAGCTATGCTATCTTTTGTTGTGTTTTGCTATGTTTTGTTATGCTATGTGTTGTTGTGTTTTGTTATGCTATGTTTTGTTATGTTATGCTATGTTTTGTTATGTTATGCTATGTTTCGTTATGCTATGTTTTGTTACCCTATGCTTTGTTTTGTTATGCTATGCTATGCTTTGTTATGCTATGCTATGTTTTGTTATGCTATGCTATGTTTTGTTGTGTTTTATTATGCTATGCTTTGATTTGCTATGCTATGTTTTGTTATGCTATGTTTTGTTATGCCATGCTATGCTTTGTTATGCAATGTTTTGTTATTCTAAGCTTTGTTTTGTTATGCTATGTTGTTTTGTTATGCTATTCTGTTTTGCTAGGCTTTGCTATGCTATGTTTTGTTGTGTTTTGTTATGCTATGCTTTTTGTTATGCTATGCTATGCTTTGTTTTGTTATGTTATGCTATGTTTTGTTATCTTATGCTATGTTTTGTTCTGCTATGTTTCGTTGTGTTTTGTTATGCTATGCTAGGTTTTGTTATGCTATGTTTTGCTATCCTATGCTTTTTTTGTTATGCTATGCTTTGCTTTGTTATGCTATGCTATATTTTGTTATGCTATGCTGGTGAGGGTGTGTGAGGGTGAGTGAGGGTGTGTGAGGGTGAGGGTGTGTGAGGGTGAGGGGTGTGAGGGTGAGGGGCTGAGGGGTGTGAGGGTGAGGGGATGTGAGGGTGAGGGGATGTGAGGGTGAGTGAGGGTGAGAGGGTGAGAGGGTGTGAGGGTGTGTGAGGGTGAGGGGGTGTTGTTGTGAGGGGGTGTGAGGGTGAGTGAGGTGGTGTGAGGGTGAGTGAGGTGGTGTGAGGGTGAGAGGGTTGTGAGGGTGAGGGGGTGTGAGGATGAGTGAGGGTCTGTGAGGGTATGAGTGAGAGTGTGTGAGGGTGAGAGGGTGTGAGACAGGGTAGACCTAAAAAGGGTTACATGATTTTTGCAACAGGATTTGTATGGATTGGGTTGAGTTGTTAGATGCTTGGCGGTGTTATAGCAAGGGTGCCAGTGGCCCCCTGTTGGAAGGTATCAAAATATAGGCATTGTTAGGGGGATTAAAGGACCCCTATTGCTTTATTCCCCTGTGACACTGCACCTGCTACACCATTTGCTAGCAATGCCCCTGATACCTGACCGGATATTGGAGGGATGGTGGAGAGGCAAATGAGCTCTGGAGCGAGGTTGCCGGGGGAGGTAGTGTGGGGGCTGAGCTGCTTTGCTCAGAGGGTATCTTGGGCATGGATCTGACACCGAGATTTGTGAGTGGCGGGGAAGGAACAAGGACTATTAGTTGGACGGATATCATACCAAAAGCGTTTTTGGGCTGTTAGGCCTTGAAGGAGAGGCATTTAAGACTGGTGGGATAGTTTGCATATATATTAACGAAGCCTTTGGCATAGGCTGTGATTGTGAGGCCAGGATATTATACGAGTCATTAATGGGGCATTTCTCACAATTAAGAAGTTCCCTGTCGTGACTGTGCTGAATGCACTAGGTTGGGTACCTGCTAACCCCGGCGCCCCTGAATTCACTTAGAAAAAAATTAAGGGTCACGGGTATCTTTCTCCACCAAGGAATGGCACAGAAACACTTGCCTCCAGCTTATGTTTCACGGTCGAAGCGTTTTTTCATGGCGTATTTTATTATTTAAAAACAAAGCGCGTGGGTGACGACGCGTTACGCACCGGATGCCGTTAGTCTGTGACGTCACCCCGGGTTTCTGTTGGACGTAGAAGGCCTCGCAGTGCATCCGAGGCCGGGCAGAAGGGGGAACCTGAGCCGGCCTGGACACGGTCATGTGCGGAGGGGGAGGGTTGCTCCAGCAGTGTCCGGCTACTGTTAATAACATGCTTTTATCGGAGAGCGCCGGCGCTTTCCACGGGTCCCATGTACCTGCGGCGCAGCACGTCGGCTTCTGGGCCTGAGCCACGGGGGGAGGAGAGGGAGGTGGGTAGCAGGGAGACGTAGGGAGCCGCGTGGAAGTAGGGGGGTGGCGAGCAAGGGAAAAGCTGGTGGTAAGAAAAGGGAAGGAGCAGCGAGATAACCGGAATATTTGAGGAGTGGGGGGGCAAAGTAATGGGTAGCTGTGAGAAAAGCGTGAGGGTTAAAGGAGAAAGAGACGTGCGGGCTCCCATGAGCGAAGGAAGCCCTGCGTGTGCCAGGTGATGCAGAGATGACACCAGCGCAGCGACAACAGCCCGGTGAGGTAAGTGGGGGTGTGTGTGTGTGTGGGATGTGTGTGGTGTGTGTGTGTGTGGGGGGGCACACGCACGCAAGAGAGTTTGTAGGAGGCTGAGAGATTGCAGGGGGCTGACTTGCCTTAGAAGCGGGACAGATGTGCACGGTGCGTGGCTGTATGTGCGCGCACACATGCTGAAATCGCCGATGACCCTGCCCGTGCCCATCCCCTGTCCCACTTCCAGAGCAAGTCGCTATCAATAGAGGCTTCGCTGGACAGCAGCGCTTCGCTCTGCTTACACCAGCTCGCCCTAAAAAGAGACAAGGATAGCGAATTTTCATTTAGTTACACTCTAATAGAAAAAAGGCCACTCAGGTCCGTGCAGAACATTCGGGTAGACTGTTCTTTCTAGGGAAATATTCAAAGATGTATACAACACCAGATCCCCGATGTTTCTCTTGTAACTAAAGACGTGGCCCATTCCTTATTAAAAGACTATAGTTAGTACAGACAATATTAATTAGTAGAGGAGAAAGAGTCCCAACTTGAACAGGATAATGGTGCATATACTGATTTTGTTCACCATTTAAAACCAACCAGGGGTACCATTTATGGATAGTGACAACGCAATGTTATAGCTATCTACATAGTATCTTGGGCAGAAATGTACATATCCATTTCAGATTTTCATCTCTACCGAGCATATTAGACACAATATTCTACAGATTTACATCAGTCAAAATGCATACCAAATAATCCCAAATCAGTTGCCAATATACATACTTTTCATCCTAACCTAATACCCAGGTACTCATGGCTGAAATATATAACAACAGTACAATTATTGATTGGCAAGCACAGAGTGACCAACATTGGGTATAGAAAACAGTGATGTTGCATAATCTCAAACAATTAAAAGGAATTATCGAGTTAAGAGGATATGATGGGAAGATACTGGAAGGAGCAGGAAGAAAGGCACTTGGTCTAAATAGAATCCGTCTATTGACCTATAAATCTAAGGCAAAGACAAACAACAAATACAAAGAGAGGGTGTCCCTGGTTACCTCCGATAATTCAACAAGCAATCAGTTTTACAAGATTGTGCATAAACATTGGCATGTACTAAGGTTGGATTCAGACATCAAAAAAGTGATCACTGATAGGCTCAACATAATTGCGACCTGTTTTTTGCAGATATGGGGAAATGGATTGATGTTCCATACTAAGGAACTTTGGATGAAGACTTTGTCGAATTGATTAGGATTACGGACACCTTTAATAGATTCCTGTCACAATTACCATGGGGAGATACTGATGGTGTAATTATACACTACATATTATGTATTATGGAGACTTTTTTGGGGAGAGTTGTGGTTTTAATAAATATTCCTTTGGACTCTGAGACTTGATTTAAACAATACATTCTTCGTATTCGCGGGGTACTACTTATTGGTTGCAGTTCATTTTGTGTGGCTCTTACACGTATTAACCAAACGTTTTTTGATTATTGTGTCCACAGTTTGTTTTAGCTACGATTTTCAATAGTTACTATTCAAAGTGAGAATTTTAATGAGTACCAACAAAGATATCCCGACCGCAAAACACCTATAAAGGTATGCTTGGTTGAGTATTAAATAAGGCCAATTGAGACTAGACTTTGGTGTTATTATGGCCTCCTTACCTGACAGCTTTCCAGGACAAAGTGGTACTGAGCACTCAGGCATCCTATTTGCCCAAGGTTGGAACGCCCTTTCATCTGGGACAGTCCGTTACTCTGCCCACTTTCTATGCACCTCCACATCCTTCCAAAGAAGTGGAGCATCTTCACTGTCTGGACCCAAAAAGAGAGTTATGGTTCTACCTTGATAGCCCAAAAGGGTTCTGGGTAGATGATCAACTCTTTGTAGGATATGTGGGAGCAAGGAAGGGGTGTAAATGGACCATATCACACTGAGTTATGCTCTGCATTAAAATATGTTATGCTTTGGCAAAAAAGCAGTCTCCCGAAGCCCATTATGCCCATCCCACCAGGGCAAAAGCAGCCACCACTGCCCTTCAGCGTGGTGTTCTTATTTCTGACATCTGTCAAGTGGCCACATGGGTATCTCTGCACATGTTTGCCAGACACTATAGCCTGGACTCTCAGGTAAGCAGGTAGGAACTGTTTGGCCGCTCTGTCTCGCAGGATTTCCTGCTTTAAAGCTTTTCCGCAGTCCCTCCTCCGGGGGAGGTATTGCTTGGGTATCTGTTCAAAGGCAAGGAATCTGCAGCTAGATGTGTCTATCAAATGGACAAGCTACTTACCTTTGGTAAAGCCTTATCTGGTAGAGACTTGATATAACCGCAGATTCCGTACCGACCCACGAATCCTCCTCGCACTACGGAATTGTCTTTTAGTGTCAGGGCTGTTCCCTTTCAGGGTCCTAGTCTCTTTTTAACACAACATGGTCAGTTACTTCATGGCTCCACGCTTCTAGCGTGGAATGTCGTGAAAAGTAATGACGTCAGCATGCCGGGGTGGTGGTTATATTGACAACAACTACATCATGCAGAGTCAACGGACGCCACCTTCCGGCGCACAGGGGTACTGCTAAGAAAAATCTTCCGGTTCCAGCCTGATATTTGGAAGTTCAAAGGTAAGGAATCTGCAGCTAGATCATGTCTCTACCAGTTAAAGCATTACCGAAGGTAAGTAACTTGTTCTTTCTAGCAGCATTTATCTGAAGAACATGACATTATACTAGCAAAAGGTGATTGTCCTTCAGCCTTCATCACGTAAGTGCCCCGAGAGGAGGAAGTAATAAGAATGACCTTTTCTTCCATAGTATCTGAGGATATCAGGGAAATTTCAGGGGTGTGGGATTTAATAAAATATCTACTTGTCCATGAAACAGGTCGCTCATAAATCTACTTGCCCTGTAACAAGATCCACTTATCTCTTTGATGCCATGTAGTGCAGCGACAAATTATGGCAGCAATCTCATTATATAAGAGCCCTTATAATAGCCTCTCTGGTTATGCCAGAGCTCATGCCATAGTAGGGTTTGAATGCTAGCAGTTCCCTTATTTTGCCACCTTTCCACACATCTACATACTGGGGCTGGAGGTAGCGGTAAGCAATGGTTGGAATGCCCTTTTGAGTCTGTGCAAACCTACTAACTTGAGTGTTTTATGGGTTTTTATCAGCTTGTCTCTAATATTTTCCCATACAGAGAAAGTTTGGAAATTTACTCCTGACAAGGGCAGAAGTAAAACTTCCAGGGTTCGTTAAAAAGTGGTTGGTGGGAATGTGAACATGTTACCGCTCAACAGAATTTTCCATGAGCAAATCTACACATTTATATTTGGTCATGCTAAAATGCAGTTCACAAATATTTTCTAGGAGTACAATTTCCTGACCTACTTCTGTAAATTCACAGAAGCCCCAAATCTGCACGAATGCAAATACATATACCATGGGTGCACTTTTGTGATTTTCTTTAAGGACTTGGGCCCCTATTTAGAGCTGGTGCTAACTAAAACCTTTTGTTTTTATTAAAATTCTATCTACCGGCCGGCTTCCCTGTGAGTGACCGCATTCTCTTCCTTCACAAGAAGCATGTTGACATGCAAAGTAGTTTTGTTCAGTGCCAGGAACTAATGTGGCAATGTGTGGTTTTGGAGGCCAAAAATATTCTTGCTTTTGCCAATCTTTGTTATGATGATGACGGCCTGGCAGCTCCCACAACAATACAGGTTTACAAAAACCATGTCAAAACAAGACTCGCATTGACAAGATCGAAAGCCTGAATAGCTATTGGCTTTGCCAATACATGTTTTCTTTAATTTTGTTGAAACAGGTAACTCTGATTTTCCTTTATGAATATTTTTTGGAAATGCTAGCACTCATCAACACATTTTACTAAATGATGCTTCAAAGAAATGTTACCTAAAAATTTTCATTAGTTTAGCAACACATTTTTTTCCTACTTGCTCTTTTTAATGAACATTTTATTTTGAAAGCAAAACATCATCAATCTTGCTTTCATGGTTTGCATATTTTTTTATCTAATCAGAGAGCATCCTGGAAGCATTAAACATTGCCTCATATTGTTAAACTTTGTAGACGTCTATGCTCATTTTTATACTGTAACCACTGTCAGTAGTGCAGTTTTAATTTACAACATTCCTTATAGCGCTCACTCTAATAGGAATTAATTAGCATTAAAAAGTGTTAATGAACCATAAATACAAGTTTCAACAGCATTAACATATGAACACAAATATTACCTTATCTGATCCATAATGTGGTACTGTAATCTGGCAGCCAAAGGGTTTGTGGTTCAGGATGTTGGGCCTTCTTGTCCTAAGGACAAAATAAACATGTAAACTTGTTGTACTTCACCTCAAACAATATGTCCTGAGGTCGGGCTATAGGAATTCCACACCCCTGAAATTTACATCAGTGAATGGGCTATTAGACACCAGATTTTTTTTTAAATAATGTTTATTGAGGTTTTATGACTTTTGTGAGAAGGTCAGGTTATATCATGCCTTGCTTGATACAAGAAGAATAGAAAACAGTTTGCCATCAATGCACAATAATGAGAAAATGAACCTGCGGGTAGATGCATACATATGAGACGAATGGATCCCTCGACCCCTCACAGTCTGGCTTCTGAGCCAACCACAGCACCGAGACCGCCCTCATCGCTGCCACCGATGACATCCGAGCCCTGCTGGACAACGGTGAAACAGCGGCCCTCATCCTCCTAGACCTCTCCGCGGCGTTCGACACTGTCTGCCACCGCACCCTAGTGCAGCGCCTCAGCAACATCGGAATCCAGGAGAAGGCACTGGAGTGGATCATCTCCTTCCTCGCTGGAAGGACACAGAGAGTCCGCCTACCACCGTTCAGATCTGCAGCCACGGAAGTAATCTGCGGCGTTCCTCAGGGCTCCTCGCTCAGCCCCACCCTCTTCAACGTCTACATGAGCCCCCTTGCGGCCATTGCACGCCAACACAACCTCAACATCATCTCCTACGCCGACGACACCCAGCTGATCCTCTCCCTGACCAACGACCCCGCCGCCGCCAGAACCAACCTCCACGAAGGGATGAAAGACGTAGCCGAGTGGATGACGACCAGCCGCCTGAAACTGAACTCAGACAAGACGGAAGTCCTCATCCTGGGCTCCTCGCCCTCCGCCTGGGACGACTCCTGGTGGCCCCCCGCCCTGGGCACCGCACCCAAACCGACAGACCACGCACGCAACCTGGGCTTCATCCTGGACTCCTCCCTCTCCATGACCAGACAAGTCAACGCCGTCTCCGCGGCCTGTTTTAACATCCTGCGCATGCTACGGAAGATCTTCCGGTGGATCCCCACCGAGACCAGGAAGACGGTCACCCAGGCCCTCGTCACCAGCCGACTGGACTACGGCAACGCCCTCTACGCCGGAACCACCGCCAAGCTCCAGAAGAGACTCCAGCGGATCCAGAACGCCTCAGCCAGACTCGTCCTCGACATCCCCCGCCGCAGCCACATCTCCGGACATCTGAGAGACCTGCACTGGCTCCCCGTCAACAAGAGAATCACCTTCCGTCTCCTCACCCACGCACACAAAGCCCTACACGACCAAGGCCCGAGCTACCTCAACAACCGCCTCAACTTCTACGCTCCCAAACGCCACCTCCGATCGACCAACCACGCCCTCGCCGCCGTCCCCCGCATCCGAAGAGCGACAACAGGAGGAAGGTCCTTCTCCTACCTGGCCGCCAAGACCTGGAACACCCTCCCGACCGACCTTCGCCTGACCCAAGACCACCTCTCCTTCAGGAAGAAACTCAAGACCTGGCTGTTCGAGCCCACTTCCCCCCCAAGCGCCTTGAGACCCTCCGGGTGAGTAGTGCGCTCTATAAATGCCTTGATTGATTGATTGATTGATTGATATGCTGAGCAGGCATACATTTATTAACATAGGCAATCCAGCAAGTTCTGCAGCATATGCCACATCGTATAACAAGTAATGAGTTCAATAACTTTCAATCGCGTGGAGTCCGTTTGTTTAGGAAGCGAAACTGAAGCCTCCCAGGTGGTCCATAAAAATGAATATGGTTGATAAGGAAGGGAGAAGAGAAACCTCTTGTTAACAGGGCAAACAGGGAAGCAGGGGAAAGTAAAGTGTACTCGGTAATGAAAGGTAGGGGCACAAGAAGGTACCATGTGAGCATCTAGTACAAAGCAGGGAAACATGTGCTGTGGGCGTTGGAGGTATCAGCTATATCATCCCTCAGGCCCACCCTCACAAGCAGCGGGCGGTGGGAGAGAGGGAAAGGGGGGAGGCGTTAGGCCAACATAGTGACCAACCAGAAACACACAGGATTGGGGGAGGAGAAGATGGGGGAGGGCTGTCCGCAGCCATGTGTTTGAATCGGGTGAGCATAGCGTCCCAGGCTGCTGCTATATGGCGTTTTCGGAGTTGCTAGGCTTCCGCTCAGTGTAATGCAGTACTTTCTGCCTCCCCCCAACAGAAAAGAGAAGGGCCATGTGCCATTGGGGAGGTGTCATGGGCAGGTGGGCTCTCCAATATATGGTAGAAAGTCATTTAGCTAGCAAGAGGGCAAGATTGGAAAATCGTGCCCACACTTTATGACTTTTCCCCCTAGGGAAGATTCCTTGGGCAGTAGCCTCCAGGAATTGGACGTCTCTAGTTCCGTGACTGTGATCGGTGTGGCGTATATTGCGTGTCAATATCTAGCTACACTGGGACAGGACCAGACCATGTGTTGGAGGTCAGCTATGGAACCCCGGAATCGAGGGCATGTGAGACCGGGCCCGGGGAGCATGCGGTTCAGTTGAGAGAAAGTATAATATGCCCTGTGTAGCACCATATATTGAATGTTTTTAACCATTGTGCCAAATCTTCTTCCCAGACATCGCAAAGGTGAGTCAGGTGGGTCCCTGCGTGTTATCCGATTGCTTTATAGAGCCATATTACTAAGTGAGGCTCTCTAGCCATTTTGTGTAAGGGTTGCATTACCGCATGGATAGAGGGTTCTACGTCTACCATGCGCCAGAGTCCTAATCGCTGCTAATAGCTGCCCATGTACCAAAAATTGTCCTGAGGGAATGTCATGGTCCTGACGTAACGTGAGAAGATGAGTGTCCTGGAAAAGTCACCCCACCATAGCGAGAGATCGGTCTTATCACACTGTCAACTGGTCGGCTATAATGGGTCCTAGGGAAACCGGAAGGCCCTGAAGAGACATAGAGGGAGACAAAGGGAGTATCCGTCTGGTCAGTTTGGTGATCCTGTTGAGGCTCTTCCAGGCAAGCCACACATGAATAGACCAGGAGCGATGGAACTTCATGGCACGGTAGAGTAGCTGATGGAGAATATGCATGAGGAGGGGCCCGTCCCCAGCGCTGATCTCATGTAGGTTCACTCCCACCAACCATTGGGGCACCCAATGGAGCTGCGCTGCAAGGTCATAAGACTCAAAAGACGAAGCCCCTAGCCCGCCCCATCCCACAGGCAACCGAAGTTTAGGAAGGGCCACCCCACGCTGTCCACCATCCCACAGCAGTTCACCTAACATCTCATCTAAATCATGGAAGAATTGTCGGTGGGGAAACACTGACACATTGACAAAGTAATATAAGAGGCGGTGAAGGACTATCACCTTAGAGAGTGCAATGACAGGCTCCAGCCTTATACAGAAACCAAGAGGGATGAAATGAACACTCTATTCCACATGTCATTCTTTCATGTAGTGGGACCCAAGAACAGGCTCAATACCCTTTGAAGCAAAAAGCAATGAGCGATATAAATAATACTAAACCAATTGCAAAATCAGGACAATATAGCGCCTAGATTTTCACCCATGAATACTCCTTTTTTTCACGCTTCAAAACCAGACAGATCCTATAAAATAGTTTTAGATTATAGAAATCTAAACACTCATACATGAACATACGCAGTGCAAAACAGACACTTTTTTTTCAAAGGACAGTGGTCCCTAGACAAATGAATTATTCACAAAGAATCCACATAGACTAAATAGAAACTATATTCATTGTCCAGCCGGACAGTATTTAATTTTCGATAAAAGGAATTCACAGGTAATTATGGTGTGATACAACCAGGACACAGCCGATGCCCAACTAACACACTCAGAGGAAAGACAAACAAGGAAGTACAGGCAATTAAGTTAGTCTGTGTATCATAATTCACAATCAGACAGTACAAACAACACACTATTGCTTGCGAACATTTGCATGATAAATATGCATATAGTGTGAATAGGTCGACGACGTTTCGAACCCTATATAAATTCAGAGATCATCTTCAGGACAAACAATGCATGCCTTTTAAAAAAAAAAACTTTTTAGTACAGCCCACAGGGACTAATGTAGAGTCCCAGGCGGCAATGGTCGGTAGCGTGGCAGTCAACCTTGAATCGGTTGAGTAGCTTTGGCAGCACAGCACGTAATAAGTGCGGTTCAATAATAAGCGAAACGGGTCGTCAATGCGGTCCTCGTTCTGGTGGCAAATACATGCGAACTCTGAATTTATATAGCGTTCGAAATGTCGTCGACCTATTCACACTATTAGCATATTTATCATGCAAATGTTTGCAAGCAATAGTGTGTTGTTTGTACTGTCTGATTGTGAATTATGATACACAGACTATCTTAATTGCCTGTACTTCCTTGTTTGTCTTTCCTCTGAGTGTGTTAGTTGGGCATCAGCTGGTGTCCTGCTTGTATCACACCATAATTACATGTGAATTCCTTTTATCGAAAATGAAATACTGTCCGGCTGGACAATGAATATAGTTTCCATTTAGTCTATATTGATTCTTTGTGAATAATTCATTTGTCTAGGGACCACTGTCCTTTGAAAAAAACGTTACTACCTAAGGTCCCTAGCCTATCGCTTCCTTGTGTTCCCTTGTGTATTAAAATGATGGGTGCAAAACAGACACAGCATGGGTTTAATGCGAAAACCTATTACACAAAAAGTACAAAGCAACTCTGATATTTTCAATGCGTTTTTCCGACATAAAAGTGAAAAGTAACTTCTTTTAGTTTAGATGGAGTGCAGTGCTTTTTCAAGCATTTGCCTATGGTATATAATACCAGCCCTGGCTTATGAAATCGCTACAGAGTACGGTCCACTACCAGGAGCTTTTTTTCGCCTGCTCCTACACGCCTCCGTGAAACTTCATCATTCCTGGACGCTGTTCGTGTGCTTAGCCCTCAGGTACTTAACTCGGATGTTTCAACTTATATGCCATATCCTACCCTATTCCCCCGGTATTCTCCTCAAGGGACTCCCTTGCTTTCCAAGAGCATTCCCACCAGAGGACCTGACCTTTTGGCGCAATAGATCATTCGAAACACTGGGAGACTTGTACCAGGATCCCCACCCGTTGACATTTGACCTACTGTGTCAAGACCATAATATTCCCCTGGGCCATTTCCTCCTACATGGCCAGCTATTGGCGATGTACTGCACGTTGTGGCACCCAGTGGACGAGGAACCCCCCACACACATGCAGTCCTCCAAACACTGTATACTATCGGTGTTGGGCGTCATTTGATCACTTGGCTGCACAAGACGATCAGAGAACATACAGGCCTCCCTGGTGCCCCTACGGCAACAGTGTGAGGATCCCATTGATCATCCACTACAATGCTCACTAGTCCAAATAAAAGCCCTTCTTAGGCAGGCTTGACTTAATCCAAGTCATTGTTCAGACATTGATTCTTGTAGTAAAAAGGGGATATATCAAGTAGTAATGAGGATTCACTGACATAACCTCAAATGACCGAATATCGACTAGACAAAATATCGTTGCCAAATTATCGACTACAAAAATATCGACTCCCAATACTTAAACAAGAAAACACAAAAATATCGATACCAGATTATCATCGATTTTCACATCTTAACATGAAACATAGCCAAAATATCGACCACAAAAATATAGAATACAAATATATCGTCATTTGAACATTATCGACTTTACAAAAAACATAAATAATGCACTTTATAATTAAATATCATTATTATATTATACATGATTAACCATAAGCTCTTTTTAAAATATAAACAACACACAATAAATATTGTAAAGTGTTAAAAATAAACATTTATATCCAACAAAAATTTTAAGACACATTAAAAACTTTTGCAAATTATAAAACATAGTACCACACATTATAAGTATTCTTGCACTTTCAACGAAAAATAATGCTTTACCTACAGAAATAAAGTCCCTTACACATAATAAAAATAGTAATTGGCGTCACCCATATAAGGAAACCAATTAGCATAAAATTTAAAAAAATTCAAATGCACAAATTGGAAAAAGCTATCAGTTTAAACAACCAATAAACTTTCAGAAACAATTAAACTAATACTATAAAAACAAGATTCAAACCAGCATGAAATGCAGTCAAAATCTCCAAACAAAAGGAAGGGGAAACTTTGCAGGATTACGGAAAGAAAACTGATTGACTTCAACAGAAAACCACCTAGACCTATCTAAAGTAAGTACTACCACCTTTATATATATATACAAAAGCTAACTCTAAATGCTCAAACCTGTATTTAAAAAACATATACCTAAAATATATCTTTTATTTCTACTCTATTTTCTACAGAGGAAAATAAAATAAAGAAGACCTACACAACATCTACACTTCTAAGAAAAAATATAAAAAGTAAGTATGTAATTTAAAACATGACTTACAACCTTAATAGAGAGGTAACAAACTACAAACTAGCTAGCAGAACACAACCAAAGAAACATAACTGCTTTACGAAGATTGTAATACATTTTCTCAATTACAACAGGTACAAAAGAAATACACAGAAAAGAACAATTTGAAGAAAAGCAACACCTGAAAAAAACAGTTTGAAGAAAAGCAACACCTGAAATCAACATACAAATATACAGGTAAATAATAAATGTGCCAAATTGTGTTTTCAGAATAGAACATACATGATTTATATACTTTCCTAATATTTAAATTTTAATTTCTCCTAGTGCAAAAAGGCAAGCATGACTGAAGGAGCTAAATTTGTTTATTCTCAAAAAGGGAAAATGCTTCTTTGTTACATGGGATATGTTTACACTCAGGAGAAACAGAAAGATATGAAAGTTTTTTGGAAGTGCACAAAGTACTATTCTAGCAAATGTTATGGTAGAGCTATAACTCAGGAGACCACTGTTACTTATACTAAGGAACATAATCACCCACCCAATGTAACTGAAATGGAGATTAGAGAAATGCTTGATTCTCTCAAAGAAGCTAGTACTAGTACTGATCAACCAACAACTGCTATTTTGAAACAACATTTAAGTGTACTGCCCCAACATGCTTCTAGCCGACTACCATCTATAGAATACCTTAAAAGAACTATAGCTAGACAAAAAAGAGCTACATCAAGTACTCATCCCACACCTACAACTTTCGAAGAAGTGCAAATTCCCCCTGAACTCTCTATAACTCACAGTAAAGAACCATTTATCCTCTATGACAACAAGTCTAAAGATAAAAGAGTTATTATGTTTGCCACAGCAAACAACATGACTAAACTAAATCAATGCCAAACTTGGATGATGAACGGTACTTTTTCAGTATGTCCTAAACCTTTTTACCAAATGTACACTATCCACGGTCATTTCCAAAATGCAAATATTCCCTTCCTATATGCCATCCTACTAAACAAACAGCAATCTACCTATCTGGAAATACTAACCCAAGTCAAACAACATACTAATGACTATTTTCCTCAAAGAATAATCATTGACTTTGAAAAAGCAATGATAAACAGCATCCTTAAGACATACCCACACACAGCAATACAAGGTTGCTATTATCATTTCAATTAATGTATATGGCGACACCTCCAAAAATCAACATTAAGGGGCACATTAGGATGGTGGGCGGGCTTTGCCCGCCCGCCACCCTAGAAGAACTCGGGACCGCCCGCCTAAAGGGCGGGGGTCCCGACATTGCCATTAGGATGCGCCCGCCACAGTGGCGGGTGCATTTTTCAATTTAACATTGTGGCGGGCGGTGCTCACAGATCCGCCCGCCACAATGTTAAAAACAAAAGCACGCCTTTGCACAATCGTAGCGGCAGGCACCGCGCGGTGCCTGCCTCTTCGATTATGCAAAGCCAGGGGGGTACCACAGGTACCCCCCGTGTGCCACCCCCCTTTGGCCTTCACTCTGGGGGCCCACAAGGGGCCCCAGAGTGAACACCGCATGCCTTTCCGAAAGGCATTGAAAAATGCCCATTGTAATATTGCGGGCGGTGTCTGACAGACACCGCCTGCATGTTACTCGTTTTCCGCCCCGGCCGCAAGGCGACCGGGCGGAAAAGTGGCGGGCGGTGTTTGCCTCCGCTGCGGTCCCCCCCCCGCCATTGGCGGGCGGGCATTTCTGTCGGGCGGATCGCCACCGCCTCCATGGCGGAGGCGATCCGCCCGACATCATAATGGAGCCCTAAGTGTCCAATACGCCACAGACAGCACCTTTGCTTATCAAATAAAGAAACTAATTTCCCTAGCCTATGTGCCTGTGACAGATGTTGCAGAACACTATAACTTATTATTATTATTATTAGAAAGCCCCTACTATAAAAGAAACGAAGAAAGACTAAGCCCTATGCTTGACTACTTTGAAGATACATGGTTAGGGAGGCTACACAGATCTGGCCATAGAAGACAACTGAAATATCAAATAGCATGGTGGAATGTCTACCTTAGCACACTAAACAAGGAAGCTAAAACCAACAATGCAGTTGAAGGGTGGCATAATGCCTTCCAATCAACTACAGGCAGAGGGACACCTACCCTTTACAAATTACTTCAATCCTTACAAAAAGAACAGAGTTACCAAGAGCTCCGAATGGAGCAATCAGTAACCCTGATTCGACCTAAATTAAGCAAAGAAACTAAAAAAATGTATAAACACTCCAAAGCCAAGTTACCCTCTATCCAACTAGCAAAGGACTGGAATATCTCTCAATGATAGCTAAAACTATTCTATAAATTATAACATAAACTAGCAGCCCGTCCCGACCTTGTCCGGGAGCATTCAGGCTTCCCCTACCCCCGCCTGCCCCGACATTGCCCAGCAGCCCGTGCCCCCGACCGCCCCAGTGTAAGGTGCGTTCACCTGTCTTCGTGGTGGGGTCTACTACCAAGTAGATTCTGACAGTGAATGGGAAGACAGATGAGGTGGTGATTGTTATGCCCCCGAGACTCTGACTTTCGCCTCTGTGCTCCATAAAGACACACATGCATCTATTCATTATTAAAGCGTGTTGCAGTAACCCCAAATGGTAGCAGGAGTATCTGTGCATCCCAACATCTCGTCCCCCGCCGGGCCCGACATACTAATGGTAGCAGGAGTATCTGTGCATCTTGTGAACTTTCCTCCGCCGATCCCCGTCCCCCGCCTGGCCCGACACCCGCCTGCACCGACATTGTCCCCGGAGGCTTACCTGATCCGCCGCTCCTCAGTTTACCCCTCCTCGCCTCTCTGCTCCTCACCGCGGCCCGACACCTGCCTGCCCCGACGTTGTCCCCGGAGGCTTACCTGATCCGCAACTCCTCAGTTCACCACTCCTCGCCTCTCTGCTCCTCACCGCCTGTCCGCCGCCGCTCCTCCCCCGCGCCATGTCTGCCTCTCCGCTGCTCCCACTGCCGCTGGCCTCACGTCACCGCTCCTCCCCCGCGCTATGTCCGCCGCTCCTCGGGCGCCTCCCTCCCCATGGTGACGTGAGCACGCACGTCGCGGCCGGCGCTACTTTGGGGGGGACTACCTTTAAAAAAAATATAAATATTGTAAATAACGTTTTATTTTGACATTTATATAGCCTATAACCATCTACACACCCTGACGATTTCAACGGTGTATCGGGTGTGTAGATTGGTGCAGTGGTTCCCGAGTTTACCCGCCTCAAAGCCTGAAAGTTCTTACTTTATTATAGTAGTATAGATATACATGCAACATTAACCACTTCTAAATATAACATTTCCTACCTTTCTTATATCTAACAAATTGTAATTAAATTATCAAATACATTATTAAAACATATATTACATTTATTATGATAATTTATTTACCAAATGTTACATATAACATAACAATATAACAAATTTATACAGTTTTCCACCCAAAAACATTTTATTTAAATACTTACATTTCCGTCGCTGCTTGAAAAGTAATCCAATGTCAAACAATCCATACCAAAGATTAAAAAATATCCATACAATCAAAAGAAGCCCAAAAAAACATGGAAAAATACAAGCAACTCCATGGCGACTCCTCTCCAATGTAATCCACAGGATGTACCCTTCAAAACCTGAAAATAGTCATTAAAAAAAATAAACGCTCCTGGAAAACCGGAAAAATAAAGTATGTGTGTAAAAATAAGAGTATTTAATTCTCGTCACACAACTTTATAAAAAAAAAAACGACCTCCTCCAAAACATTAAACTGCGACGATAACCTGAAAAATAGAAATACACATACCCACCCACATAAATACACCCATACAGATATAAAAACACATATTTATGCTCTGAACATATCCATTACAAACATTTAAACATATTAGCATACCTCACACACCTACAACTGAAACGCGGAAAAAAACAAATATCGTACACTCTAACTCCGAAAACACAAACTAGGATCAATAATACTATCTAACTAAACCTAAACACACCACACATACACTTAAAATAACTTTATTAACTTATAAAATATAATGAAAACAAACTTACCCTCTCCAACGTGAAGCAGCATCCAACCGCGACCTCTTCCGCCACCAAATGAGCCAAAATAACATTACGCGGTAAAAAAATAGTCCCTGTATATGTGAAAAGGATATTTAATTTCTATTTTTCAACACTTAAAAATTACAAACATAGCCTTACATTATATGTTATAACTGATGATTATTTTTTAAAATATTAAAAAAATATCCTTTCTTTAAACAAATTATTTGCACTGTTATTTAACTAACTGTTAAAAAGATAATTATTATTTATATGTACACTTTGTAAATAATTTAAATGTAAAAAAACTTCTATATGTAACTTTTTGTTAAACATTATGTTTATAAATATGTTAATGTTATTTTGACAATTACCTATGTATTTAAATATATTCTGAATTATTAACCTATGTAAAAATTAATATTATTAATATTTTCAATATTAATTTTATTAATTTCTAAATTAACCTATTTCCATTTTGTAACCCACAAAAATGTTACTATTGTAAAAAGTTTATAAAAATGTATCTATTAATATTCTCTACTTTAAAAGATGAAAAAATGAATGTACAACAAATATAACAATTATTTTCAACAAGTTTATTATTAAAATATTTCTATTTTGTATGTGATTAAAATAATTGTTATTTAATAAAATGTACACTGTTATTATGTTTATTATTAAAAATTACAGTTAAAATAAATGTGAATAAACATACATATTTTAAATCCAATTGAATATTTTGTTATAAATATATATATTGACTTGCTATATTTTTTGTGATAATAAACAGTATCTACTTATTAATTTCTCTTGCTAATAAAATTATGTTCTCTACTTCTGATTTTTTTTCCATTTCAATAAACTGTATTTCTATTATTCCATTTAACCCTGTGTGTGTAATAATTTATTATAATTTTATTATAATTAAATAATAATTTCAATATTTTGAGAGCATTTTTACAAATTCATAATTATTATAATTTATTTATCAATTTATTAGTAAACTAACATTAATTAGAAGTACAACTATATTTATTATATTTTTACACAAATAAATCTTTAGGTATTGTAGCAAACAAAAAATAATTATTTACAAATCTTTACCTATTCCCACTTCACCAATTTTAAACTCAGAAAATGTACTAGACAGTAAACCCATATAAATTACTATTCCCACTCCACCAAGTATAAACTCAGGGAAGGTGCTGGACACTAAACCCATATAAATTACTATTCCCACTCCACCATGTATAAACTCAGGGAAGGTGCTGGACACTAAACCCATATAAATTAATATTCCCACTCCACCAAGTATAACCTCAGGGAAGGTGCGGAAGGATTAGTTACTTACCTGTAATCCTAGTTCTCTTCCAGGGGTATCCTCATCAAAGTCATAAGCATTAGAATATTCCCGCCCATGTGTGGGACCCCGGAAACACTATATTATATGTGCCCCACATATAAATACACATATATATATAACAAATATATATATAAAAAACAAGCAGTAGCAGCCAAATCACATTAGAGCTGAAATATGCTGTGAAGAATTTCCACCATACATGAAAACTAAGCATTAGAAACAGGAGAAAACAACACCAAAGTTTGTTTAAGAATTGTTTTAATGCTCAGAAAGCAGTAGAAATTCTCAGAACTCACTGGAAGCATAGGAAGCTCCCAGGCTGCATTGCAAACACACAGTCTAACAAGACTGAAAAGCTAACCTGTAGCTAAATAGCAAAAAAAAACTGACTCTGTGCCTTTAAGGCACTCATGACCCCCTGTATCCCATCATGCCTCAGGAGTGGCAGTTAGGTCAGTTGTTCTTTTCGGAGACTGAAAACCAAACTCAAGAACACATAGGTTAACAATATCTCCTTATTAAAGAGTATCCTTTGCCCGGGGAGGCGGGAGGGTTGCTTATGACTTTGATGAGGATACCCCTGGAAGAGAACTAGGATTACAGGTAAGTAACTAATCCTTCTCTTCCAGGGGATCCTCATCAATAGTCATAAGCATTAGAATAGAATAGCGAGCCTCTCCTCATCCCTGCGGGCAAAGGGAAGATAAGACATAAATCTCATCAATAAGCGTGAGTAGACAAAAAACAGACTACCCAAACAGATTCCTCAAGGAGGCTTGCCCCACTTGAGTATCAGTCCTGGAATCAGAGTCGAGGCAGTAATGCCTCGTAAAGGTATGTACTGATTTCCAGGTCGCGGCCTTGCATATTTCGGACATGGGAACGTCATGCAAGAAAGCCACTGTAGCCGCCTTCCCTCTAGTGGAATGCGCTTTTGGAGACATCAACAAAGGTTTTCCTGCTAGTTGGTAGGCCAAATTAATGCAAGAGACAATCCACCTGGAAATGGACCTCTTTGCTGCTGGAAAGCCAGTTCTCATTGCACCATAGTTCACAAACAGTTGGTCCGTCTTCCTAATCCCTTTAGTCTTTTCCAAATAAAACTTAAGCACTCTTTTAAGATCTAAGGAGTGAAGAGACCGCTCAGCCGGGGTCGTAGGATTTGGAAAATAAGAAGGAAGGGAAATAGACTGATTTATATGAAAATCAGAGATGACCTTAGGCAAGAAGGATGGGTGAGCCCTTAGTACCACCCTGTTATGGTGGAATACAGTATAAGGTTCCTTTGCACAGAGCGCCTGTATCTCACTGACTCTGCGCGCAGAGGTAATTGCCACCAAAAAAGCTGCCTTCCAAGAGAGATGTTGTAAGGAAGCCTTGTGGATGGGCTCGAAAGGCGGAGACATTAACCTTGATAGAACTAGGTTTAATTCCCACGGAGGAGAAGGATTTCTCACAGGGGGATACACCTTTTTCAAACCCTGAAGGAAATCCTTGACCACAGGAACCTGAAAGAAAGACACCTGGTCAGGGGACTTCCTATAGGCCACAATAGCTGACAAATGTACTCTAATGGAAGCGTACTTCAAACCAGCTGTTGCGAGGGAGAGGAGGTATGGTAAGATGACGTCCTCCTGCCCTTTAACAGGATCCAAATGATGATCCCTACACCACAAGTAAAACCTTTTCCACTTGAAAGCGTAGGATGCTCTCGTGGACGGTCTCTTAGCCTCCCTCAAAATGCTCATGCAGTCTGGAGGCAGGTTCAAATGTTCGTATTGCAGGACCTCAGGAGCCATGCTGTTAGGTTCAATGATGGGAGGTTGGGATGCATTATCCTCCCGTTCATTTTGCTCAACAGGTCTGACCTGCAAGGAAGTCGTTTGTGTGGACACACAGATAGATGTAGAAGGTCCGGATACCACCACTGCCGAGGCCAGTCCGGGGCAATCAGGATCATTTCCATGTTCGTCCTGAGGAGCTTGGAAACCACCCTCGGGATCAGAGCTAGGGGAGGAAACGCGTACGCGAACATTCCTGCCCAATCCAGAAGGAGAGCGTTCCCCTGCGTCCCCGGCCTGTGGAACCTGGACGCGAAGGCGTGGCACTTGGCGTTTTCGTCGTCTGCAAACAAGTCTATGGACGGACGTCCCCAGCAACGAAAAAGCTCTTCCACCACTTCGTCGTTTAGCACCCAGTCTGGCTGATCTTCGAAGTGCCTGCTGAGTGCGTCTGCTTTGACGTTCAACTCGCCCGGAAGATGCACCGCCACCACCGTGAGACCTCGAGCGAGGAGCCAATGCCATATTGTCTGAGCCTCCCGAGACAGTGGGCGAGATTTTGTGCCTCCTTGTTTGTTCAGATAGAACATGGTTGTTGTATTGTCCGTCTGAACCAGGACTGAGTTGGAGGTGATCGCTGGCAGGAAAGCCTTGAGAGCCAGGAACACCGCTCTGAGTTCCAGCATGTTGATGTGGTAAGTCTGCTCCTGTGCAGACCACCGGCCTTCAATCTGAAGCGGACCCATGTGTGCTCCCCAGCCGTGCAGGGAGGCATCTGTCACTATAGATTGAGATGGAATGGGCTGATGAAAAGGCACTCCCACCATCACATTGTGTCTCCGAGTCCACCATCTGATTGACTCTTTTGTCGCTTGGGAAAGATGGATACGGTCCTCCCAACGACCTGTTGCCTGGTCCCACTGATCCTCCAGGGTCTGTTGCAGAGGACGCATTCTCAGCCTGGCGTGCGGGATGAGAAAAATGCAGGACGCCATGGAACCCAGCAGAGACGCCACCTGCCGCGCCGTTGGGGGTCGAGACTCTAGCAGAATCCCACATTTCATGGAAGAAAGTCTCTCCTCCGAAGGAAACGCTCTTCCCACGCTTGTGTCCAGAACGGAGCCTAGGTAGTGGATGGATTGTGTAGGTCGCAGGACCGACTTCTCCAGGTTCACATGGAGGCCGAGCCCGTGAAGCTGTCGCAGGCACAGATGCAGATCTTGCGCTACCCGCACCGGAGATGGACCCTTCAGGAGCCAGTCGTCCAGATATGGATAAACGAAGAGACCCTTCTTGTGAAGAAAAGCCGCCACCACTGCCATGCATTTGGTGAAGACTCGTGGTGCGGACTTGAGTCCGAAGGGTAACACCTTGTACTGGTAGTGTTTGTTCCCCACGACAAACCTCAGGTACTTTCGATGTTGCTGTGCAATCGGGATGTGAAAGTACGCATCTTGTAGATCCACCGAACACATCCAATCTCCGGCTTGTAGATGAGGACATATTTGGTGAAGCGCCAACATGCGGAACTTTTCCTTGACGATAACCTTGTTTAGGAGTCGTAGGTCGAGTATGGGTCTGAACTTGCCCTCCTGATCTTTTTTGGGGACAAGGAAATATCTGGAGTAAACTCCTTTGCCTCTTAGAGCGCGAGGAACTTCTTCTATCGCTCTTTTTTGCAGCAGGATTGCCACCTCTCGGCGGAGCAAGCTCAGTTGGTGAGGGCAAGAGCTCTTCGGAGGGATGCTCTTCGGAAGAGCACGGAAACGTATCCTGTATCCATTTCGCAGTATATTCAGCACCCACTGATCTCTTGTGATGCCGACCCACTCTGCCAGGTGTTGCGAAGCACTTCCTCCCACTGGAGTGGGCAACGGCGTCAGAGGAAGCCACAGTTCAGGCCTTCCCTCCTCTCGTGGTGTTGGAGGACTGCTGGTGGCCCCCTCTGCCCCTGCTGGGCTTACCACGAAACTGGGGTTTTCCCTGTGCTTTGTTCTGGGACCACTGAGGGGTTTGAACCCTCTGCTGGGCACCTCTCCCCCTGTTGGACTTGAAGCGGCGCTTGAATTCCTTTTTCTTCTCCAAGCCACCGCCTTCACCGTGTCCAGCTCAGTCTTCATTCGGGTCATCTCCTCGTCCCCGTGTTCCCCGAAGAGAGCGGTACCCGAAAAGGGGAGATTCAGAATCCGATGTTGAGCATCCGGCTTTAGACCTGTGAGGCGCAACCAGGCCGATCTTCTGGCACAAACTCCATGGGAATAGGAATGAGCCGAAAGCACCGCCCCATCCGCGGCCGTGCTGATCATCTGGTTAGCCACCAGACACCCCTCCGTAACAGTTTCCTCAAAGTCCTGCTGGTCCTCTTTCGGCAGCTTGGCTTTGAATCTGTCCATCGAGTCCCACAAGGCTCTGTCATACCGACCCAGGAGCGCAGCCGCACTGGCGACCTTAAGAGTGGAAGCAGCAGAGTTGCAAACCTTCCGACCCCAGGAGTCTTGAGTCTTGCTGTCCTTATCTGGTGGGACTGAGGAAGAACCAGCCACCGCATGTGTCTTCCTTGCCGCTGCCACGATAACAGAGTCCGCCGGGGGGTCAGACCTCACAAACACCGGGTCAGAAGCCGCCGGCTTGTACTTCTTGGTAATGCGCGCTGGAACTGCTCGGATTGCTGCTGGGGTTAGGAAAACTTCCTTGACAGGGTCCATAATCCCCGGAACCAAAGGCAGCAGAGGTCTGGAGATGGCCTTTTTGTGCAAGGTTTCGAAAATGACTGTCGTCGTCACTTGAGGGACAGACATCTCGATGTTCAGCTTATGCGCCCCCCTCTGCAGAACGTCCAGGTACGTGCCAATATCATCCACTGGGGAGGACCTGGACGTTGGACTGTCCGTTAAAGTCGGTGAGCAGTCCCTCTTGGACGATCTGGTAGATGAAGTGGAGGAGGTAGACGGAGTGCGTCTATGTCGATGGTGAGAACTGCGTCTCCGCTCCCGCGACCTCCTGGAGCGCTCCTCCCGTCTAGGAGAGTGAGATCTGACCTGATCCCTTGCCCGTTGTTCTCTTCTAGGTGATCGGGATGCCCTGGGGGATCGGATCGGTGACCGCACAGGAGATCTGCCCCAGTTTCGACCTTCCAGTCTAGGATCCATTGCCGGGGATCTAGACCTTCCCCGATCATCCCGCCTAGCTTTCCTTGCAGGCTAACGGGACTTTCTCGGTGCCTTGGTGGGAAGCTTCGCAGACGTTGAGCGCCTGGGAGGGCTACGCTTGTCCATCTCCTCCTCCAGGTTCTGGAGGGGTGACCTGTGGTGTGGACTGGCATACTCCTGCATCCGCTTGGTAGCCCCATCGTCTCGCCAATGGTCCAGGGATCTGTACCATCTAGGAGACAGTCTGATGCGCCCCGCCGAAGAATCTGGACGGCGTTCAGGAGTCCTGTGTCTAGGGCTCCTGGATCTTGAATGCGCAGTAGAGGATCCCGAGGACCGATGAGATGAATGGTGAGAAGCTGATTCTGTCACCATTATCGTATCCGAGTGCCTCGACGTCGAGCGCTCACTTCTAGCAGCTGACCGCTTCCGAGGAGTCGGAGGGTCAAGCAACCTCGACCTCGAGTGTCCATGAGAGTGTTCGCAATCTCTCGACGTCGAGCGGCGATGAGCAACCGTCGACGGAGCTTCCTGCCTCGACGTCGAACGGTGGTGTCCGGTCGTCGACGGTGACCTCGGCCTCGACGTCGAGCGATGATGTCCTGTCGCCAACGCGTGCCTCTCCCTCGACGTCGAACGACGATGTCCTGTCGTCGACGGAGCTTCCTGCCTCGACGTCGAGCGACGATGGTCAGTCGCCGACGTAGAGCCGTGTCTTGACGTCGAACGTCTGTGCGATGACGGCGGAGGGGTATTGGGCACCCTCGACGCCGAGCGCTGCTGCCGCACCGACGGAGACCGTGTCCTCGACGCCGATCGACGAGCCACCGTCGACGGCGGAGGAGTCACCCTTCTTGACGCCGGTCGTCGCCCAGTTGACGACGGCGAGGTGACGTCCCTCGACGCCGGTCGTCGCCTGGTTGACGACGGCGGAGGGGTAATGGATCTCGACGCCGGCCGTCGCCCGGTTGATGGCGGCGGAGTAGCCTTCCTCGACGCCGATCGCCGCCTGGTTGACGATGGCGGCCTCGATGTCGTCGACGTACCTGGCCTTCCTCTTGACGGCGAGCCCGCCGTCGACGGCAGCTTCGAAGAGGAAAATTCCACCTGTGGATCTTTTCTCAGCGCCGAGCTCGACGCTGAGGTAGAAGGGTGTGAAGACTTCTTCTTTGAAGAGGAATGGGCCTTCTTGGAGCCCTTCTTCACTGGAGATCTCCCTCTCAAAGCTCTGTGAGCCAGGCCATAAATCCGAATCCTCTCCCTGTCCTTGAGAGTCCTTCCTGACAGGTGCTCACAATGAGGACAGGTCTCTGGATCATGGTCTTCAGGCAGGCAAACAATACAGACCTCGTGGCTGTCTGTCTTGGCCTTCTTGCTGTTACAAGAAGGACATTTATCAAAGAGAGAAGGCATTTTTTCAGAGGAAAATGCACCTCAAACTGCTCAAAACAAGCAGTATCTTACTTGACTAGATCTAAGACGTCGAAGTAAGAGCAAAAGTTGTCAAAAAAAGCAATTTTTCTGTAAAAAAACAGAAAAAGTAGTGGAGCTGTGTAACCAGGGTCCTTCACTGAAGGAGCCGGAAAGAACAACTGACCTAACTGACACTCCTGAGGCATGATGGGATACAGGGGGTCATGAGTGCCTTAAAGGCACAGTGTCAGTTTTTTTTTGCTATTTAGCTACAGGTTAGCTTTTCAGTCTTGTTAGACTGTGTGTTTGCAATGCAGCCTGGGAGCTTCCTATGCTTCCAGTGAGTTCTGAGAATTTCTACTGCTTTCTGAGCATTAAAACAATTCTTAAACAAACTTTGGTGTTGTTTTCTCCTGTTTCTAATGCTTAGTTTTCATGTATGGTGGAAATTCTTCACAGCATATTTCAGCTCTAATGTGATTTGGCTGCTATTGCTTGTTTTTTATATATATATTTGTTATATATATATGTGTATTTATATGTGGGGCACATATAATATAGTGTTTCCGGGGTCCCGCACATGGGCGGGAATATTCTAATGCTTATGACTATTGATGAGGATCCCCTGGAAGAGAACACTAAACCCATATAAATTACTATTCCCACTCCACCATGTATAAACTCAGGGAAGGTGCTGGACACTAAACCCATATAAATTAATATTCCCACTCCACCAAGTATAAACTCAGGGAAGGTGCTGGACACTAAACCCATATAAATTACTATTCCCACTCCACCAAGTATAAAGTCAGGGAAGGTGATGGATATTCAACCCATATAAATTACTTTTCCCACTCCACCAAGTATAAACTCAGGGAAGGTGCTGGACACTATAACCATATAAATTACTATTACCACTCCACCAAGTATAAACTCAGGGAAGGTGCTGGACACCAAACCATATAAATGACTATTCCCACTTCACCAAGTATAAACTCAGGGAAGGTGCTGGACATTATAACCATATGAATTACTGTTCCCCCTCCACCAAGTATAAAGTCCGGGAAGGTGATGGATATTCAACCCATATAAATTACTATTCCCACTCCACCAAGTATAAACTCAGGGAAGGTGCTGGACACTAAACCCATATAAATTACTATTCCAACTCCACCAAGTATAAACTCAGGGAAGGTGCTGAACACTAAACCCATATAAATTACTATTCCCACTCCACCAAGTATAAAGTCAGGGAAGGTGATGGATATTCAACCCATATAAATTACTATTCCCACTCCACCAAGTATAAACTCAGGGAAAGAGCTGGGCACTAAACCCATATAAATTACTATTCCAACTCCACCAAGTATAAACTCAGGGAAAGTGCTGGACACTAAACCCATATAAATTACTATTCCCACTCCACCAAGTATAAACTCAGGGAAGGTGGTGCACCCTATAACCATATTAATTACTATTCCCACTCCACCAAGTATAAACTCATGGAAGGTGCTGGATACTATAACCATATAAATTACTATTCCCACTCCACCAAGTATAAACACAGGGAAGGTGCTGGACATTAAACCCATATAAATTACTATTCCCACTCCACCAAGTATAAACTCAGGGAAGGTGCTGAACACTAAACCCATATAAATTACTATTCCCACTCCACCAAGTATAAAGTCAGGGAAGGTGATGGATATTCAACCCATATACATTACTATTCCCACTCCACCAAGTATAAACTCAGGGAAAGAGCTGGGCACTAAACCCATATAAATTACTATTCCAACTCCACCAAGTATAAACTCAGGGAAAGTGCTGGACACTAAACCCATATAAATTACTATTCCCACTCCACCAAGTATAAACTCAGGGAAGGTGGTGGACCCTATAACCATATTAATTACTATTCCCACTCCACCAAGTATAAACTCAGGGAAGGTGCTGGACACTATAACCATATAAATTACTATTCCCCCTCCACCAAGTATAAATTCAGGGAAGGTGCTGGACACTAAACCCATACAAATTACTATTCCCACTCCACCAAATATAACCTCAAGGAAGGTGCTGGACACTAAACCCATATAAATTACTATTCCTACTCCACCAAGTATAAACTCAGGGAAGGTGCTGGACACTATAACCATATTAATTACTATTCCCCCTCCACCAAGTATTAAGTCAGGGAAGGTGATGGATATTCAACCCATATAAATTACTATTCCCACTCCACCAAGTTTAAACTCAGGGAAGGTGCTGGACACTAAGCCCATATAACTTACTATTCCAACTCCACCAAGTATAAACTCAGGGAAGGTGCTGAACACTAAACCCATATAAATTACTATTCCCACTCCACCAAGTATAAAGTCAGGGAAGGTGATGGATATTCAACCCATATAAATTACTATTCCCACTCCACCAAGTATAAACTCAGGGAAAGAGCTGGGCACTAAACCCATATAAATTACTATTCCAACTCCACCAAGTATAAACTCAGGGAAAGTGCTGGACACTAAACCCATATAAATTACTATTCCCACTCCACCAAGTATAAACTCAGGGAAGGTGGTGCACCCTATAACCATATTAATTACTATTCCCACTCCACCAAGTATAAACTCATGGAAGGTGCTGGATACTATAACCATATAAATTACTATTCCCACTCCACCAAGTATAAACACAGGGAAGGTGCTGGACATTAAACCCATATAAATTACTATTCCCACTCCACCAAGTATAAACTCAGGGAAGGTGCTGAACACTAAACCCATATAAATTACTATTCCCACTCCACCAAGTATAAAGTCAGGGAAGGTGATGGATATTCAACCCATATACATTACTATTCTCACTCCACCAAGTATAAACTCAGGGAAAGAGCTGGGCACTAAACCCATATAAATTACTATTCCAACTCCACCAAGTATAAACTCAGGGAAAGTGCTGGACACTAAACCCATATAAATTACTATTCCCACTCCACCAAGTATAAACTCAGGGAAGGTGGTGGACCCTATAACCATATTAATTACTATTCCCACTCCACCAAGTATAAACTCAGGGAAGGTGCTGGACACTATAACCATATAAATTACTATTCCCACTCCACCAAGTATAAACTCAGGGAAGGTGCTGGACATTAAACCCATATAAATTACTATTCCCACTCCACCAAGTATAAACTCAGGGAAGGTGCTGGACACTATCACCATATAAATTACTATTCCCGCTCCACCAAGTATAAAGTCAAGAAAGGTGCTGGACACTAAACCCATATAAATTACTATTCCCACTCCACCAAGTATAAATTCAGGGAAGGTGCTGGACACTAAACCCATACAAATTACTATTCCCACTCCACCAAATATAACCTCAAGGAAGGTGCTGGACACTAAACCCATATAAATTACTATTCCTACTCCACCAAGTATAAACTCAGGGAAGGTGCTGGACACTATAACCATATTAATTACTATTCCCCCTCCACCAAGTATAAAGTCAGGGAAGGTGATGGATATTCAACCCATATAAATTACTATTCCCACTCCACCAAGTATAAACTCAGGGAAGGTGCTGGACACTAAGCCCATATAAATTACTATTCCAACTCCACCAAGTATAAACTCAGGGAAGGTGCTGAACACTAAACCCATATAAATTACTATTCCCACTCCACCAAGTATAAAGTCAGGGAAGGTGATGTATATTCAACCCATATAAATTACTATTCCCACTCCACCAAGTATAAACTCAGGGAAAGAGCTGGGCACTAAACCCATATAAATTACTATTCCAACTCCACCAAGTATAAACTCAGGGAAGGTGGTGCACCCTATAACCATATTAATTACTATTCCCACTCCACCAAGTATAAACTCATGGAAGGTGCTGGATACTATAACCATATAAATTACTATTCCCACTCCACCAAGTATAAACACAGGGAAGGTGCTGGACATTAAACCCATATAAATTACTATTCCCACTCCACCAAGTATAAACTCAGGGAAGGTGCTGGACACTATAACCATATAAATTACTATTCCCACTCCACCAAGTATAAAGTCAAGAAAGGTGCTGGACACTAAACCCATATAAATTACTATTCCCACTCCACCAAGTATAAATTCAGGGAAGGTGCTGGACACTAAACCCATACAAATTACTATTCCCACTCCACCAAATATAACCTCAAGGAAGGTGCTGGACACTAAACCCATATAAATTACTATTCCCACTCCACCAAGTATAAACTCAGGGAAGGTGCTGGACACTAAACCCGTATAAATTACTATTCCCAGTCCACCAAATATAACCTCAGGGAAGGTGCTGGACACTAAACCCATATAATTTACTATTCCCACTCCACCAAGTATAAACTCAGGAAAGGTGCTGGACACTAAACCCATATAAATTACTATTCCCACTCCACAAAGTATAAACTCAGGGAAGGTGCTGGACACTATAACCATATAAATTACTATTCCCACTCCACCAAGTATAAACTCAGGGAAGGTTCTGGACACTATAACCATATACATTACTATTCCTAAACCACCAAATAAAAATTATTTTATACCACACTATTAACATACTAAATCACAAACAAATCATAAATTCTTTAATTTAAAAATCAATAAAAAGATATAAATATGTCATAAAAATATTTGAACATTTTATTTTATTTTTAAATTAATATTAAAAATATTTTCACTTTTTCACCCAAAAATACCAACAAATATACACTAAATTATCATACATTTCACCACTACAAATAATAATCACTAAATAATCATAAATGTTACCAGTTAAATGAAATTTCGATTTTCAAAATATTTTCGAATATTATTTTTAAATTTTGAAAATAAATTTCAATTTTTAAAATTCAAAAAATATAAAAACTAAATTACAAACCTATTCCTCTATAATACCAACAAACAATATTATTACAAACAATCCATGCAAAAATGTAATTTTTCCCGATCAGCGCTCATCTTGACCATCTCGCCGATCAGCGCTCAGCTAAGTAATCTGTATCTCAGTTTCCTTTGCTAATTGTGTTTCCATTTCTCTACATCCTTTCCCAGGGTGTGCCATTGTCGCCACCACCCCCTCCCGAGACCCATGGGGTGTGGATCTTTTAAATAACAAGTGAGAATTTTGCCATTTCCTTTTTGAAAAAACGTGTGATTAGAGCTAACTTTGTTTCATATCACCTCAAGCCCTGCATTTGGGCACATTGATCGCTGAGCACGAGTGATGTGATAGTCCCTATCCTGTCAGCCGGTGATCGTGTTTTCTTTCTTCAATGCATGTCCCGAGACTGCCTGGCTCCCAGGACATCGTTTCAGGCACTAAGATAACATTATTTTTCACCATGGGCACGCATATTGACTAGTCCAAGCACAGAGTATTGAGATCAGTGTTTTCAAAATACGCTCCAGTCCTAATGTTAATACTATTCTTGTTGTCTTCTTTGTGTGTTTGTCATTTCCTTTCAGACCACAGGTTCCTCACATTTCGAAGGAACCCTCACTTTTTCTGGTTTGTTCTTTTGCACTTAATTTTACACTCAACTTTTTAACTTTCACGTCCTCTGGAATGGGTGGGCCTTAGCGCGCCCACACCACCGAGGTACACACTTACATGGTCCTGATGAAAGCCCAGTAAAATCAATACACATAAGGGCAGAAACATGTCGACCCCACTCTAAGTGGAAAATACCCAAACATTAGTTGCTAAATTTCCCGACACATATATTTTAACTAATGCCTGGCTAGCCACAGAATAAAGTTTTTTGTCTGGTATAGCTTATTGGCATTTTTTAACTCACTCTTTTTTCACACTATTGTCACGTAAAACCAGCTCAACAGTAATCTGGCGTTGCAGCACACTAGGGAGGCATTCGCCTTCTCCTTGTGGGCCCGATGATGAAGCATGTCTCCACCCAGGGTGGTGAGTGAGGGCTTCTCAAGAAATCCCTAAGTGACTCTCCTATAGGTTGATTTCATATATTTCTTCTCATTTACTGTGCTTTGCGCAAATTTTCTCTGATGACACTCTTTTGTTGTTTATAATAATTACCTGGGAGACTGAGAGTGTCCTGTCTCTTCCCTCTCTCTCTAGTTGTTATATTTTTACTAATGCGTTTAAACATCCGACTGCTAGATGTATTAACGTCTAAATGGGATGGATCATCAAACATATGTAACCTTTTTTGAAACGTACTATTTATCTGTCCAGCCTTCTTGCAATATCGCTGCAAGTTGTTGAGTCGTCTTTTTTCATAAAATCCTGTTTGAATGATTGCTGAAGCTTTGCATCTATTGTTCAACCTGCCAAATGAACTCAGCCAATCAGAACATTAAACCACCAGCGGCACAGGGGTGGCCGGGTGCAGGGTGCCAACACAGCATCAGGTGCCCAATGCAAGACAATGGAGAATAGCTCAGTCGGAAAAGGCCTGCAGGCTCAGGCCAGTCGAAGAAAACCAACAGTTGCGACGCTGGGTTACGTAGAGACACCTTTGGTCTTCTCCATCAAGGTCCAGGGCGGATAGATGCAGGGTGTTTTTTGGCATCAGTAATGGTTTTGTGGGTATTCGGTGTGTGCACAGAACTGTGCGTAGGAAACCAGGACCTCAGTGACTTGTGGTGTACCAGAAACTCACCTCAGTACCCAGAACCCCTATCCGACTAGCACCAGTGTCTCATTCGTTCTCCGTCCTACCGCGAAGCTACCAATGATTAGACGACCTAGAACAAGCGACTTAGAATATTCTCAGGAATGGTGGGAATCAAGAACACTCTTTTGTTTATATTTCTCATACAAGTCCACAACGTGAGTAATCTGAGACACAATAAAGTTTAAAATATTTATTTCAAGGACGTGTTCTAAGATGCAGTATTTTGGCTAACATAAGCAGACATATGATTAGAAATATAGCAATCAGCATTGTTACAGTGCCATACAACACAAAGGGAGAAATCCTATTATACTGATCATATAGCGCCTTGTGTACCACCCTCCCCTTGCTCTGAGCTAAGTTTTATAATAATAGAAGGTCTCTAGGTTTCAACGGGGAACACCATACCTCGAAGATCAGCTTAGGTGAATCACATCAAAGGTTCAACCAGCTCTCTTGTAGCTGGAAAGATTTTTCTCCAAGTGCCTGCAAACATACATGCAGTGTAATATTAAAGGCACTCAAATTTCAGCTCCTTGCAGCTGGATGCATGTTAAGTCTAGAGAGTGGGCCGATCACACCGAATCAACAGCATACATTGTTATTTGACCTTGACGCTGTGAGCACAAGCTGTACAGACAGAGGCTGCTGTGTAAGTCTAGGGATGTGTAAAGCGTGTGAAGAAAATCAAGCAAGTTAACTTACAACAACAGATATATGAAGTGTTGTGTGCAAAAGCGGCAAAGTTGCAAAATGGCGTATAAACTACTAATGCGGTTATGCTAACATATCAATGTGTACAGGCAGACATCGGTCTTCACTACACCCTCCCCTGATCGGAACACAAACAAAAAGGGAAATAATTTGGAAACCCAGAGTTCAAGTTCGAGTGAGACAGAACCAAGTTCAAATTTCGTCAAACCGCATATTTGGAAGTGAAAAGTTCGAAGTATTGGGGGAAGAGAGGAAAGAAAAAAGTAAAACATTTAAGAGTATTCTGCCCAAAATCAGAATACAAAAAAACGGAAACTGGTAAAAAATCTGAATTTAGTATGTGCCCTTACCTGTTAGACTGCCTTCAGTCCTGCAGCGTGTAGGCACAGTATGTTGCAACAGCCTCCAAAAGGAAGTCATTGTTCTCATCAGCAAAAAGTTCAGCCATCCAATTCATTAAAGCAAATGAACATACATGTACTTCGGTAGCGGGAGCCTCTAGCACCATCAGAGGACAACCAAACTGTTCTTCTAGGTAACCTTGTGACAGGAAGTCAAGCGCCGCCTCATACACATTCCAGTTACCTAGAACTCCATGAGCAGCCGCACAGGCCATAATCCCGATGCCAGAACAGTCCAACTTGTGAGCCATACGGGGCAGGAGACGCCTTACTTGACAGATATAAATCCAAATACCATTCAAATGAGCAATCCAAGCAATGAAACACAGGCTGAACGCATGTAAAGTATGAGAAGCGGAAAGATAATCCATATGCTACACTCAAAGTCGCCGTAGCGTTCCATAGAATTCAAGCATCCGGTTTCGAAGGTGGAGCAGCCGAGGCAGGCCGTCTCTTGACACAGAGAGTGCAGCCATTGCGGAGTAAACAAAGCAACAGCAATACACTGGCAGCCAAGGCAAGAATTAAGGGTAACCCGCCGATGAGGCTAGAAAAAGTAGAATGAAAAAATGCTGGTTTGAAAAGAGGTCACAAGTCCGGAGCTCACACATTTAAAAAAGTGCACCAAGCCACTTTTCGAAGAATCATTGAATATGGTGTGAATCAAGGCACCGAAATGCAGTGGGAGATCAGTATTTAAAAGGGCATGCACCTCTGTTCTGGTGTTAGCCACTTGAAGGACAAATGTTTCACGAGATGAAGTAAGGGGGACTTATTTTTGGGACAAAAGAGCTCTTATTCTGCTCATCTTACTGTACTCTGCTTTCAAGGTTGGAATGGTCGGCCAGATTGAGACATCGAGTCTCCCATGCGGGGGCGTGAAAAGCACATTTTTGCAGCAATCTACACGTTTGGAAATAGTTACAATGTACGAAATTCCGGGTTGCATCCCACAGCATGCCTCATTATTTAAAAGTGAATAACTACAGTTAGCTAATAAGGTAAAGGCTGGTGTTATAGCCGGTACAGTAGTACCCTTTAAAGTGCGGGCTTCAGTGTTACACGCGCCATGCAATTGTATGTTAGTGCACACTAGAGAGTGATCAGGTGTGGAAATGCACTTCTCCCCTTTCAAATATACTTCTTTACCATCTTGCATGCATCTGTATGTAATTGGCGGAGACCAAACTTCATGAAGAAAAGCACTACCCAGGGATTCATATCTGCCTAGGGCATAATGTTTCATACATGAATTAAATTTAAACAAGGGGACAGGCAGTGTGATTAACCCATGAATAAGCCACACAGCAGAATTAGCCTCAGCGACAGAAAATGGTAAAGGTTCCAACTTTTCTATATTGAAACAGGAATATGTTGCATCCTTCATGGACATGAACTGTTGCTTTTCAGTTAAATTAAACAGTAAAAATAAAGATGAGGTATTCATGTAGTCCCATGGAACTTTCCCAGATTTTAAAGTTTGCAAAGTCCAAGCAAATTGCATGATCAAGCGCAATTGATTTTGACCATGGAACAAAACAGAAACATCATCCTGCTCAATATCCACGACAGATGAAACAATATTGTCTAAAGTGTAAATTCGGGAAGAAAGAGTATTAATGCTATTATCTACGACAGCGAACACTTTTTCTAAGTTGGCTTGATCAATAGCCCTTAATCTAGAAGCAGCTTCAATCTGTGACAATTTTCAAACTTTGTTGTAAATAGCATAATCCAACTTTTGGGCCTGCCTACTACAGGGCCTTTTACAAAGTCATTCAAATCAACATCGTCATTCAATTGTGATAAGTGTTGCTTAACTGACGCTAAGGTGGAATGTTTAAGCCAATTTTGACATAATGTGCCTACTGAATACTTAGTAACAGAATGGGAATTATCAAAACGGGGGTCCATCCTAACCTGTGTATAGCCAGGGCCAGACCCAAAAATTGATGTTGGCATGAATCAGAACTTTTTTGCCAAAGCAACCAACCTTGAGGATCCAATCTGGAAATATTAAAGGAGGAATTAGTAAGTAGGGACTGCAATTCATCAATTGACATATCATTGTGATTGTCCGAAGTAGGGTAAGCACCCAGATCAGGAATGGCAGGGGTATTCAGTTTTTTAGAAGTAGCCAATCCTAAGCAAGTGGTTTAGAAAATAGTCGAATTTAAAAACAACAAATGGCCTGGAATAAGGCACGCACGATGTAAGACCTCAGTACCTTGTACCTGCCAGGTTTTAGAACCCTAAACAGATTTAAGATCAATGGTATCTTTCCATGGCTCATAGCCACCTATTGCTAATTGATCCAAAAAGGATTTTGAGTACAATAATTTTGAGTGAGTGAGTCTAACTTCGGAAGGAGAGTTCTAAAATAAAAGGATTCTGGATTGGTATGACTAAAATCAGTGAAATATGTACATTTTTTCAACAGAGTTTTCGAACTACCTTCAATGGGGGCTGGACAATGTTCCCATTGTGTATAATTGACGATAGTTCTAAATGTGTTTGCTTTATGCAGGAAATGATTGCCATAGTGTTGATAACAGAACAACTCTGCATAATTAGCAGTCTAAATACAAATCCTCACCATCAAAAGCAGCATAATATTTCAAATCAGAAAAAAGAGCCTCTACGGCTTTGACATCCCAATCATCAGAGCGTATGTTTTGTTTTACAACATCCCCCATAGAGACACGAAGTAAATTTTGGACATTTATCACCTCTGTAGGGCCATGAATTTGAAATTTTACAGCATCCCATCTAAAATAGGCCAAGCAGTTATATTAACAAATGTCTGGTCCCTTTTCATCCTGTGTGATGAGTCGGGTGCCAAAGTTCCATTTATGAAACTAATTGTAGATCTTTCGGTAATGTCAATTAATGAAACACAAAAAGAAAACCACAAATCCAATCGACATGAATAAAAAAATAGAGATAAGCACCAACCAGATATACGTCCAAGGGGGTATAAAAAAATGTCTTCTAAACCAAACAGAAAAAAGGGAAATTTTCGAATGTGGTCTCAATCTTGTAGAGCTAGAGTCAAATGAAAAACGTGACTGGTCAGCTGGACTTGTTTGCACACCAGGCAACAACACATCAGAGGGATAGGTATACTCAGTATCTTCATTGGCATCAACAGTCGGTGGATTCAATAATGGATTAGTAATTGTTTGCATCTCAATGACAATGTCAGGCCTGTTTGTATTTTCTGGGGCTAAAACAGAATTTCTCAGCTTCGCCTGACAAGAGACCACAGGAGTCATACTAAGAAGAATCGGCCATTCGCTGTAGTTTGACATTGTCAATGGAGATGTACCTGTTATCCTTGCGACCAGGAAGTGGAGTTAAAATGACTGTTCTTGTTCCCTGCACGTCAAGCACTGGAACTGAAGCACGATAAGAGGGGCCAAATTCTTTCTTGTTCTTCACCTTCTCACAGACCAGGTCTCCAACTCGAGATAGCCAGCCAGCTACCGGAATCTGTAGTATAGCATCAGTTGTGGAGGGCAAATGATCCTTTGCAAGACTGTCACGAGTCTCTTGTAGGTTCGGTAACACAGCAGAATGATTATCTACGTCCGAGGGTGCGGTCGATGCCGCCATGTCTAGACCATCAAGGTCCGGGACAAAATCTTTATGCCAAAGAGCATTTCATATGGGGTCCACCCAACCAGAGACCTACTAGGGAGATTATTAAGTACACATTGCATGCTATACAAATGGGCCAACCAGTTCCTGCCAGTGCCTAAAGCCCTAGGTGTTAATGATTGCTTTAAGTCACAGTTCATTCGTTCAACAACAGAATTGCCCTCAGGCCTGTATGGGGACAAAAATTTGACTTGGACCCCCAAAGATCCCATGCCTTCCTTGTACGCCTTAGAGGCGAACGCTGGACCCTGGTCAGAATGGAAGGTACCACATGCAGAAATTCCCACAAAGACACGCAAATCCCTGATAACAGTTTGAGCATCAGCGCTACGTTGTAGCCAGACTCATAAAAAGCATGTGCACAAATCCATTGCAACTAAGATGAACTTATACGCAGTATCAGAAGAAAAAGGACTGCAGTGATCCAAATAAACACACCCAAGTAGTTTATTAGATATGTACAACTGTGTTTGTGGTGGGCACGCAGTAGTCAATGGTTTAATCTGCTGGCAGATGTCACAAGTAAGCACATAATCACGCATTTGTTTGTACAGTCCGCGCCATCAGTAACGTTTTTTTTTTTGTAAAACAATTTTTATTGCAGATTTCAATACAAGCATTACAGTCATTCCGTTTGTAAGTATATGCGGGATCCCAATTTCTCAAAGTCTCTTCAACAAAATTTTTGACATCGTCATTGCTCGTAGACCTGGGGCTGGGTGATAGTTGTCTCACCTAGTGCTTCCCCTCTACCACTACTCGATGGCGTGTCCAATGATCAACCGCTATCTGCTTTTAACTTTTCTTTCCCCCCCCCACCAGCCCCGCCCCCCCTTGTCCAGCATCTGGTCTGTTCTAACTGATAGCTCGGTGTCAATGGTATGCTGCGACCCCCCTCCCCCCCTTCCTTTGCCCTCCCCCCACCCCCGGTGTTCCATGGTGTCTAGTGTCTGGGTTGCCGCATGCTGGGGTGTGTAGGTGACCTGCGGAGTTTTGAGATGTCTAAGGAGTGTGTGTGTCCATGGGGGGAGCTGTGGTAGGTACCGCCACCCTAGGTTCCCCAGGGTCCTCTGCTTCCTCCTCATCCTCGCTCTCTATTGTACTGTCCCTAAGTGCCTGGACTAGAGTTTCCCACGCTAGTGCCGCTTCCTGGGCCTTCTCGTCAGGCCCCCGTCGAGCCAGTTGATACCTGATCGTGCTCTCTGCCGCCGCCCATTTCAGGAACTCAGTTAGCCATTTCCCATGTGTCGGCGCCACCTTCGCTTTCCATCCCCTAGTGAGTTCCCTCTTCGCAAGGAGTAGGCCCATGTCTATAAATTTGCTTGTCAGTTTATTCTTACGTGTGTGTGGAAACCAGTGTAGGAGTGTGGTTGCGCTGTCGTAGTGTAGCTCCCTGTCTGTGACTGCGTTCATGGTATCGCCCACTTCCCTCCAGAAGTCCTGCAGGTGCGGGCAGTCCCTTAGCATGTGCAGTAAGTCTGCTTCCAACCGTGCGCATCTAGGACAGCTGCGTCCTCTGCTCCAAAGTATCTCGCTATTTTGTGCGGGGTGAGGTAAGCCCTATGAAGGATATAGAGCTGTATCAATTGGAACCGGGCATTCCTGGTACTCTTCCTGGGCCTCTGAACCAACTGGGCCCACGTCGTATCCGGGATCTCCCTCTGCAGGTCAGTCTCCCATTGGGTCTTTAAGCGCGTAAGGGGTCGCAAGGTGCTCTCGAGTATTCTGGAGTGTAGGCACGTGACTGCCTTGACTGTTCCTGCGGCCATCATCACATATTGACATGGTGGCGACGTCGCGGGTTCACACAGTCCCTCGCTCCAGTGCGCTTGGATCCCTCGTACCACAGCTGCGTGCAGTAGATAGTCCCCTCTCGGAAGGTCGTATTGTTCCTGTAGGGAGTGGTATGGCGTGAGCACCCCGTCGGTGAAGAGGTCTCCCACCACCTGTAGGCCAGCCTCCTCCCAGCCCCGGAGGCTCGACCAGTCGCCGCCATGCGGCAGCGCCGTGAGCATGCCCAGTGGTATTTCGGGTGCGTACGGGTGTCCGGGGCCAGCGCGCTTTTGCACGCGGTTCCAGCAGAGCCTCAATGTCCGTTCCTCTTGAGACAAGTCTCTGAGTGCTAGCCTCTGTTGCAGGGTGATGTACGCCAGCACATGGCGAGGGGTGCCAGTGTCCCTCTCCTGCTCCGGGCCTCGGTATACCCTTGCCACTTCCTGCGTGAGGAATTGCAGCTGGGCGGCCAAATAATAATACTCGAAATCAGGGACCGCGAGTCCCCCCTCGTTCTTCGGGCGGGTCAGGGTTGCCAAGGCTTTTCTCCGCCTGCCAGTTCCCCACAGAAAGGACACCACTTGGGATTTTAGTCGTCGAAATACGGCACTCGGTATCCACACAGGCAAGGTTCAAAAGAAGTACAATACCCGTGGCAGGGCGATCATTTTAAGCAGCGAGACACGGCCTGTCACAGACAAAGGGAGGGTGGCCCAGAAAAGCATGTTACCCTGCAGCGTTCGGATACAACGGTTTATATTGCCTTCTAACAGGTCTGTGGGTTCGTGGTAAATGTACACCCCTAGGTAGGGCAAACAGGCTGGCTCCCAGCGGGGCTCGGGACGGGTCATGGGGCACCTCTCCGCCCTCCGGAGAGGAAAGAGGCAGGTCTTCGCCCAGTTCACCTTCAGGCCCGATACAACCCCGAAACGTGCTAGTAGGTCTTCCGCCCCTTCCACTGCCTCTTCGGCATTCTCCAGGAACAGTAGGAGGTCGTCCGCGTATAATGATATGTGATGACGAATCCCGTCCACCTCCAGTCCTTGGTAGGAGTCACCGTTCCTGGCCAGTGCCGCCAGAGGTTCTATCGCGAGGGCGAACAGCAAGGGAGAGAGTGCACACCCCTGTCTAGTACCCCTATGCACTGCATATCTATCCGATATCAACGCTCCTACTCGCACCCTAGCGCCCGCCGATGCATATAACACTTCCGTCCACCACACATACTCATCCCCAATGCCAAAACTTCGCAGCACCCTGTACAAGTAGCTCCATTCCAAGCTGTCGAAGGCTTTTTCTATGTTGATCGCCATCACCACCGGGGCTCTGGCGGTCGGTGGAGGGTTCGCTACTAGCCTCAGCAGCCTACGAATGTTATGAGACGTATTTCTAGTGGGGATAAAGCCCGATTGATCCTTGTGGATCAAGTCTTGCATATGGGCCATCAGCCTGGTGGCCAGTATAGTGCTCAAGATTTTATAATCCGTCGTGAGCATCGACAGTGGTCTGTACGATGCCGGGTCAGAGCTGGTTCTATGCGGCTTGAGCAAGGGGATCATGAGCGCCTCGCGCATCGAACAGGGCAGTTCCCCCCTCTCTTTTGCCTCATTATATATGATTTGGAGTCGTGGGGCTAGGATATCAATGTATTTACCGTAGAACTCGATGGGCAGACCGTCCACTCCCGGTGTTTTCCTGCGTGCCATTTTCTTTATGGCTCCCCTAATTTCCGCAAGGTCAATTGGGCCCCCGAGGGCTTCCGCTTGGTCCGGTTCTAGGCACGGTAATTGTATCTCAGACAACAAGTTCTCCAACACCTCGGTTCGGTCTACCGGGCCTCTCCTATACAGTCGCTCGTAGTATGCTTTAAAGCATTGTAAAATGTCTGGCTGGGTGTTACACTCGGTGCCGTTCGCATCAGTCAGGGATAATATTGGGGCAGCACCCCTATTGGGGTTTGCTAACCAGGCTAGGAGCGTCCCCGTCTTATCTCCCTCGGCGAGTGCTTTGGTTAAGTATGTTTTGTGATCAAAACAGCGAAGGCGCTCCACCTCCACCGCCATTGCTTCCCGCGCCGAGCATACTCTATCCTGCATGTCGGGGTGGTTGGGCCGTTGTTTCTCCACCTCCCGCAAGGCTTGCTCGGCCTTGTCCACATCCTCGACTAGTGTTCGCCGTACGCCCGCGAACTTCCCTATACAGTGCCCCCTAACTACCACCTTGAGCGCTTCCCATTCCACTGCCCTGGAAGAGGCAGTCCCCTCATTCTCGGCAAAGTATTGGGAGATTCTACCTTCCAACGCCCCGCTGAACGGCGGATCGTCCAAAGTGTCCGGATGAAGCCGCCACGTTGGAATTGGCGAAACTTCGTTCATCCAGGCAAATGTAAGGAGTAGGGGGTTGTGGTCCGAGATCGTGCGTGCTAGGTATTCGGTTCGGGCAACCATTGGCAACACAGACTGGGAGCATAGGAACGCGTCAATGCGAACATGGAGGTCGTGCAGACCCGAATAGAAGGAATAATCCCTATCAGTTGGGTGTTGGGCGCGCCATGCATCCGTCAGGTCCCACAACCCCTGCCAGTTCGATCGGTGTTTTGCTAGTCTGTGAACTGGGGATGCGTGTAGAGGTGGGTGTGACCTATCAAGGGTGGCATCCGCCACCTTTCAAGCCTCGGCCCCATGTCCCTCTGCCCCACAATACTCAATGCGACTCATAAAAGAAAAGTCTCACATTAGTCTGTTCCAATGTCCATGGGGGGGCGCCGCCTTCAGGGTCTCTTCTCTCAGAAGCCGCGGACAGCTGTTAGGGTCCAACGATTTCCCCCGAAGTCTGGGGGGTGACCTTCGGGCCCCTAGCCCCGTCCAGCCCCGAGAAGTCAGTGTCTGATCCCGTGGCCAGGGCCTCTGAGGCTGATTCTCTTGCCGATTGGACCGGCGCCGTTCCTGACACCTCCTTAACCGCCTGCAGCGCTGCTCTCCGTTCTTCTTCAGTTTGCGATGTTGAAGGCTTCTTGGATCCCCGGTTGCGCCCCCGGAGTCTTCTCGATTGTCTGGTCGCATGGTTCTGACGCTCCTCCTCGGCCCTAAATCGAGCCCCATCCGTGCCCGCCTTGTAGGTGTCCCACCAGGCCCAGGCGTCCGCCGGAGTTTCAAAGAACAACGCCTTGTCGTCCACTATCACTCGCAGTTTGGCCGGGAACAGCAGGGAGTATTGCAGTCCCTCGGTGCGTAGCTCCTTTTTGATGGAGAGGAAGGAGGCTCGCAGTTTCTGGGTTTCAAACGTATAGTCCGGGAATAGTGTGACGTTACTATTGTCCACCTGGAATGGGCCCGCTTCCCTGGCCCGCTGAAGGAGCCAGTCTCTGTCCTTATAGTGGAGCAATTTGATGACCACCGGGCGCGGCGGGAGACCCTGGCGCGGGGGTCGGGAAGGTACGCGGTGCGCCCGTTCCAGTGTGAAGAAGGGAGATAAGCCCTCCGGGGCAACCACAGTTTTTAACCAGTCGGTCAGGTAGCCCACCATGTCCGTGCCTTCTTTTTTTTCCGGCAGGCCAACTAGGCGTACGTTGTTCCGCCTACTGCGGTTTTCAGCGTCCTCTGCTCTCTTCTCCAGGGTCTGTATCCGCTCCAACGCTTCCGTGAGTCGCCCCTCCATCGATTTGTGGACCGGTACGACATCCTGTAAGGTAACTTCTGCGGCCTTGACCCTGTCCTGTAGCTTCGCGTGATCTGCGCGCAGGTGCCCCAGCCCCGTCGCTACCTGACCAATATCGTGATGTAGGGCCTCCTTCGTAGCAGCAATGGCGTCTAGAATCCGGTCCTGCATCAGTTGTAGCTCCGTGGGGGGTTGCGGGGAGTCGTCTGGTGTTTCCGTGGCTGGGCTCCCGTCCCCTTTGGGCCCTCTAGGCTTTCCCATCTTGCACCTCCCTGCAATTCGGGACCCTCAGGGTGGTCCGGCGTCAACGACGTCTCCCGCAATATTCTGCCGCCAGCCTCAAGGTAGTCTCGCTACCAGCCGTCGTCAGGCGGTGAGCCGAGTCTCTGGGGGGCCGCGTTGCGGGGACCGAAAATGGCGCCAGTGACCTGCTAGGGCTTTCAGCTTCCCCCGGTGACCGGGCGTCAGGGGTCCGCACTGGGGTCCACCAGCCGATTCCGTCTTCCGGTCAGTACTCCATGGAGCTCATCTCAGCGTTTTGCGGCGCCGACGACCTGAAGTCACCCTCCACGCAGGGAGCACAACCCGGGGCTAGAGGCGGGGTGGAGAGTGTAGGATGCGCAATGCCCCAGCAGGTGTATTCCTCCCTCCGGTCCCGGCTCTCCGCCTCCCACGGGTCCAGGGCCGATTCAATGCCCCTCCTTCGCGGAGTCAGTTTCACCCTGCACGTTCGGTCCGGGCCGGGCCGCCGCCCAATCAAGTCACAGGCCCTGTCGTTGGGCTATGCAGTGTCCCCTCTGGGCGAGGCTGGACGTCCTCTGGGCAACCTCCACTCTTGGTGCCTTCGTAAGGCCTCCTCAAAGCAGGCCTGTTGTGTCACGGCCGCTTTCGGGGGTATTGCGCCGTTGCAGGACTTCGTAGGCCTCAAAGCCGGGGCCTAGAGTGAGCCCCTTGTGGTTGTGGGCGGAGCCCCGCCAGCACTCCGCTCCCGAGAGGACCTCGCACTGACCTCTGGGTCCGCCGATGCTCCGGGTGGCCGCCGCCGTTTCCCACGAGTCCAGTACTTCACGGCGCGCCACACTGTGGCCTCAGGACTTCAGGGGCGGGTTCGTCGCTATTCCTTAGCGGCTGCGATGCAGGGAGCCGCCATCTTATCCCCTGCCGTCATGGGTATTTCGCGCCCTTCAGCGTCCGTTATGCCTGGTGCTGCGGCGCGCTGTCCCAACCGGAACAGACCTGAGGGTTGGCTCCGGGATCGACCTGATTTCCACGGGGATCCTGGGTCTGATTCAGGATTTAAGGCAGATTACGGGCTGAGGGTCGGGAGCCTCGCTAGGCTGCGACCGTTTCCATCGGCTGCTAGCCACGCCCTCCGCCACCAGTAACGTTGTTGCAAGATAGTGACAGTCACTGAAACGTCAGCATGCGCCAAAGCCATGCCCTCATGAGCGGCTGTTATAAATGCTTGTCTGCGGTCCGCGTTGGGAATCAATCTGTCTCCAACGTCGTTAATTCATACATGGGGAACTTTATCAGGACTTAAATGATAAGAATTATTTGAAGGGAAATCTCTAGGGTAATTCTCTCCCTTCTCTGTAGCAGCAATAACTGCCAAGATGTCATCATCAATCTTACTTTTGGATCTTGTAACTGCTGCTACTAAGTATGTCGCCACTGCTGTCTTTGCTGCTACGTCAGCAAGACTGGTAATAATACTTTTATTTGATTTATAAAAAAATCATAAAAGGGTGGAGCTTACCACCATTTGATCGATATTTACATTTTAAAACAGCACAAAATCAACTTCAAGTCGAAATAAAACAAAGAGTAGGAAATAAATGAAAATAGAATGTAAAATTACACAGGCTTTTCAGAAAGTGATCTGAGCGGGAAGGTAGAACTTAGGGAAATGGTGTAGTTGGATCAGGGTACACTTTTGTGACATGAATTGGAATACTAGGGAATGGAAAAAGAAGTCTATTAGGAAGATGAAGGGTACACTTTTGTGACATGAATTGAATAACTAGGGAGTGGAGACAAAGAAGTCCATTGAGAAAATAAAAGTGAGTCCATGGCCCGCTGTGTCCAGACCGTTTATCCTGAGTCCTCTTTGGTTGCTGCCTTGTTTCCCAGCTCTTGAGCGGCATGCTCCAGAAATTTTATAGTGTTACAAGATAATTTTATCCAAGACCCACTGAGGCATATAATGACGGCCGCCCTGCAGTTTCTCACCTGGGCATCTCTTAAGAGTGGTAACAAAAGCACTTTCCTTAGTTTTCTGAAGTGCAGGGCATATGCATATTAAATGCAGTAGTGATTCTGCGCCGTTGTCACAAAGGCGACAGTCGGAAGTTGGCCACGACCGTAGCCATTTGGGGGTGAGATCTTTGCTCACAAAGCAGCCCAACCTTAACAGGCTTAATTTACTTTTGTAATAGTCCCTGAAGCAGTCTTGCAAATATGGATGGGGTTTCAAGTGGGTGTATGATGGCAGAACAATGCAGGTGTGGCTTTTACCAGCCACTGCAGCTTTGTCCATTAGTAGTGACGCTTGTTTGATTGCTTTGTTGGTTCGCAATTTGAAAGCAGTGTAAGTCATGGGTGCAAGCCAGGATTCTTCCAGTGCTAATGATTGAAGCGCTTGCCTGAGGGACTTATATGTGGAATTGGGAAGTTCTGCCTGTTTTTCTACTTCCAGCCAGCACAGATGAGCCAGGGAATGATCTTCTGCGTCCCTCATTCGCCAGTAGTATTTGACAAGGGCTCCTTGTCTTGCCGGAAGCTGATTTGTGAGACCGTATTCCAAACGTATTTGGGATTGCGAAATGTAACGCGGGATTGAAAAAAGGTTTTTAAACAGGCTGGATTGAGCGAGGTTTAGCGCTGTGGAGTCCCGGGTTGCCATCATCTCAGAGCCGTATGTAAGCGATGGCAAGAATTTAGCAGCAACAATCTTTAATATGTCGGGAGTGGAATTTCCGCATAGATGTTTTTGGCCTGTTTTGAAGGCATATTGGAGTTGTTTGACTTTTGATTTCCCCTGTTCCAAGTGCTGTTTATACTTTAATTGATGGTCCAGACTGCTGTTACCAACAGCGTGTACTCCTACGCGCTGGTGACCAAGAGTATGAATAACATTCATGAGAGACAGACGTTCTCTTAGTTCTGCGACTTGAACCCACAGCATTTTGCTACCTTTGGAAACACAATATTCGTTCTGAGCCCAAAAGAATAAATTGTTGTTGAAAGACTGAACACAGTATTAAGAGTCACTTACAATTAAAGTAGTCACACAAGGGTCAGCAAACTCTAGTGCATGCACCAGAGCTCGTAGCTCTGCCAACTGGGCGGTACAGTCCCCTAATGACTGTGTATGCACGACATCGGACTTGAATTCTCCATTCACAATGGGACCAACCTCTATTGCGCAGGCTGCTGAATAAGAGTGCTTAGAATCTGTCACCAGTTGCGCCGAACCATCAGTGTAAATAATACAATGGTAATCCTCAAGCGGGCGCATGGACAGAGGAGCAGGATGAACAAATTAATTCTGTAAGAACTCCTGAGTTTGTGGAAGAGATATCTTATCCAGCCATGACTTCCTTGCCTGGTGGTCATCTATAATATCATCCCTATATATTTCCGCAAAAAACTGCGTAAAGGCAGTACTAATTCCTACATCTGATGACCTGAGCTGATTTTCCCCCGCTGCCATGATCCCTCTTATGTGGTTTTTTGCTTGGTCTGCTTTGACCCTCCAGGCTAAAATCTTACCTGCGGTTTCTCCGAATTCAAAATGGGACAGTTTGCTCGCCTCCCATTTTTTTGAGACCCTTTCTTGTAGGATATCTTCTATCTGACTTTTGAGGTCTGACATATTTTACCCGTATATCAAACCCGCATGGCTAAGACGCAATCATTTTTTTACAATTCACCGTGCATATTTTACACCGCTAAAACTTTCTAAATTTATCCCAGGGAAGAAATGCAATAAATGTGGCCATATCGCAGCCTCAGACGTCCACATGTTCAAAGAATGCCCCAACATATTACAATTTTGGAATGAAGTTAAAGCAACTCTGGACTCCATTCTTAATACTTAGATCTCCATCACACTTTCCTTGATCATATTTGGATGGGACAACAATATAAAGGGTCACGCTAGGACATTTCTGTTCTTTGCCATACTGCTTGCAAGAAGAGAGATATGCAAGGTTTGGATTGAAAATTCAGCACCAACCCACGCAAACTGGCTGTCGTCTCTCTACGCAACCTCTAAAACTGACTTGAGGAGATCAGGCGGCGAGCGTAGCCGTATCTTCTGGGACGTTCTGGTTCGTTGGAGACAATAACCGGGGTTTTTTTTTTTTTCCCCCCGGTCCTATGATTATGCCTTGAAACTCCAAGAACTAGGCCCCCCCCAGTCGGCTCAGAATGGCTAGTTCAACTGAATAAAACTTCAAGTTTGGAGTCTTTTCCCACGATACTCTTTGGGCCATCTATTGCCGAATTCCACCTAATAGAGCATAGGATGCAGAGGAAACTCTGCACCTGGATAGAGTGGTTGGCAGTTGGAGGCTAAATAAGAGGTGGCCAGGCAAGTGAGGAAAAAAAAAAAAAAAAAAAAAAAAAACCTGAGTTTGCAATGAGGGGGTCAAAGATAAATGTGACATCCGGAGATGTCAGTGAAATGGCCCATTGTATCCAACGAGGATGTAAAGCTTTTGAATTAAGTACACTGGCTCTCGTCACTGCCTCAAGTGCAGGATACGGTGTAACAACCAACATGCGTTTTCCCTGCGACAGTGCTCGTTCCTTCAGAATAGCCATCTGAACCGCTGTAAACTTTTCCAACAGTAGAAAAGTGCATTTCAGCCGAAGTGTACAAGTGTGACTTGTAAGCAATAGGGACTGTGTCACCTTCATTAAATGTCAAGTATGTGAAACCTTACTGCACCTGGCACAATTCTCATTACCAGGTTTGTGTGGTTGTCATGTGTCAGTAAATATTTAGATTCAAGAAGATCAGACTGCAAAGATTGCAGGATAGCTGAATGTTCAGGAAGCCAGCAAGATTTGGTAAAAGTAGGTTGTATCAAGGCATATAGCGGCTTGATACGCTTGGTATAATCTGGAATGTAAGTACGCCCGAAATTTAAAAACCCAATAAAGATTGTAATTTTTTAAGAGTTGTTGGAGCGCGTAAAAGTGTGCATTTCTCCAGGAAGTCAGGTGCTAAACCTCGACCTTCGTTGTTGAGCTCGTAGCCCAGAAACAACACTGTGTACTCTGCAATATGAGATTTTACAAAGTTCAATTTGTAACCGAAGTCCGCAAACATAACAATGATGTGGTCAACGCGACACAGATTCGGCCATAATTCGTCGTCTGTGAGATAAATATCATACACATACGAGTATGCATCTGGGTCTATGCCGTCCAACAATGAGACGACATAGGCGGCAAAGGTGCCTGGGCTATTCTTGTAGCCCATGGCTAACCTTTTGAACAGTTTTTGTTTACTACCAGACGTAAATGCTGTTCACTGACTACTAAGGGGGACAGGTTATGACTAAAAAAGTCATTGGATATGTCAAGTGTGATTTTAAACCGCTTTCTCATGAGACTATCGACCAGAGCAGAACTGTGGGTATTTTGTACTGCGCATATACGACAATGAGAGTTCAAATGTCGATAATCCAAAACTAGGCGGTGCAACCCATCAGGCTTGGTCACAGTGAAAAGACGATTATTCATCGGAGACACACACGTTTCAATTACACCGTGATACTCTAATTGTTCAAGGATTTCTGCCACAGGAGCTTTCGCTTCCTGCCGCATGGGATATTGGGGTTGTGGCTGTGGCATAGACCGCAATGGAATCTCATGATTGGGTGAAAGTTTATCCCACCCCACCTGAGTACGGTACAGCCGCGGTGCAAGCTCCTGAGCCCACTCTTCTGCAAAGTTCGGCGCTTCCTCCTTGGGCACAGTGTGTGCGAAACTAGGTTGGATTACCTCCACCACTCTTGGAGCAGCCAAACCGAAAGGCGGGGGTCAATCTGCCTCTGCAAACAAAATGTCATATGTAGAAGTCAGATTTTCCCCCAAAAGCCCTTTTATTACTGTATGTCACCTTCAATTAAAAGGACTATGTCATATAGTCGGTCAGAGGGAGCCACTTCTAGTGTCAGCTGTTTCAATTGTAACAAACGTGTCAGTTGCTGTCGCCTTCAGATATGGACGCAGTGCTTGCTCCACTATTGTAACCTCCACTGCGCTGTCCAGCAGCGCGAGTGCCCATGTCAGGTTCCGAAGCTGTGTTCTCACTATCCGTGACACACCTTGTGGTTAATGCAGCAACCTTATTTTTCTGAAACTAAGATCGTTGACGTGGAAAGTTGTCCTGCTTGACTTTGCTCTCAGTCGGTCGGGGCTTCTCACATCCTTGTGGGGTGCCCGACCCCTGCCACGTTCTCCTCCACCGGCTGGTGAGCCTGATGTTTACTGAGAAGAACGAGGAGAACGTAGATCAGGAACCTGAAATCTATCAGAAGACCTAATTTGTGTGCGGTCGGGCAAATCATATGTGCGTTCAACAGTCACCGCAACCGGTGACGCAGGACGCGACCCCTGTTTCTGCTTCCCCTGTTTTTTTACCCTTCCAATGTTGCTTTGGAAAGTTAGGACGGTCGTCTTTATTAGACTTAGCCATCTGCGTTTGCGGTTGCGCTGCTGTTTTAGCAAAAGGCTTAACACCCAAACTATTGTGGCTAACGGTCCTATAAGCATCCGCAATTATTTTCGGTAACCTCTAGGGTTTCTCAGCATCTTCAACAAGGCGCAAAGCATTAGACACTTGAAAGTTCACTGCCGCCCCCTTGACATTGGCAAGGATCAGATCAGAAACTATGTCAAACACTTCGATAAACCTCATACCCAACTTGACAGACGCCTCCGATCTGTGTTGATCCTGAACACACTTGATCACGGAGGGCGGTAGATGGTGTGCCGAAGCACTTCGAATACACCGCTGCAAATATTCGACCCCAAGTATCACAATCGGTTACCTCAGGCACCAACTCTTTCTGCAAACTAATGTTTCTCCACAGGAGTTGTATTCGGAAATACTGCTTCCAGTTGGTCAAATTTCTCAGCAAGCCAATGAGGCATATCATTCTTATCTTGGGGACGCTTGCCCATAACCGAATTAACCATGACGGGACTAATCTTCATCCCGGCCGGTCCAACTGGCTGCGCTTCGTAAGATATTGTACCAGAGCCCTATGTACCTGAATCACAGAGGCATAAAGTTGCCATAATTTGACTATAGTGACTCGTAAAGACTGGCCAAGTGACCCCAGGAATTGACAGGGGACCCAACCGAGCCAGAGTCACTGAGTGGGGGAGGGCGCCATTAAACCAAATATGATGCTGCCATCAGGGCCGGACTGGGAACTGAAAGCAGCCTTGGCACATTTTTCCAGACCAGCGCCCGTCCGGCCTGTAGTGAGCGCAGCGAGCGAGCCTGACCGCTACTAGGGAGGTTTTGGAGGAGTTCTCCCCCCAAGAAAAGTTTGGAAAAAGACAGACCAAAATGGTGAATTTTACAGCACATTTTTCATTACATATTCAATTGTATCAACTTTAAAAGCATAGTAAATAGTAGATTGTGACCTTAAAGAGCACCAGGTTACCCACCAAGTCATATGTACCCATAGACCTTCTTTCAGAGAGAGTACCAGAAATAGACACGAGTAGTGAATCAGAGAGAACAAAGTAAAAGTGAGACCAGCCCCCACATGATGTGTAGCGAGCAAGCGCAGTGAGCAACCACTACTAGGGGGAGTTTGGGGGGTTGTCCCCCCAAGAAAATTTGAGACAGAAAGGCCAAATAAAAAGCATTTTTCAACACATTTTTCATTACATATTAGATTGTATTACCTTTTAAAGCATAGCAAATGATTACCTTATGGAGCACCAGGATACCCAGTCATAAATCAGAGACATTCCTACAGAGAACACAAAAAAATGAAATGTCGAGCACGAAACATGAATTTAAATATAACCAATTTATTCTTCATATAAAATAGCATAAAGTCATTTAAAAACGCACTTAACTTCAAACAATTGTGCAAAGGTTCATAGTAAAAAGTGTACAAGACAATGTGTACTTCAACGCTTGTGGTACCAACACTTTCGCAAAGAGCTGCTACTCTTTAGTGCGACCGGAAGTAACACTTCTAAAGAGGACTGCTTTCCTTTCTTGGTGCAGCAGGTCACTGCCAGGGTGTAATAATAACTGTGATTGGTCAGTGACTGCACTTCTGAGGTTGAATGCAGCAATATGGGACAGTGAACACCCACTTTATTTATTTTAAACATTTGCCCACCCGTTTGCAGCAATGCTGTGTGTGGGCTGAGGCGTTTTTTGTTTGCTTTTTATACAGAATGACTGATATTTGTAGCGGTCTGGTGCAACTGCAAGATTTGGGTGCCCTTTGGGGTGAGTTGTTCTGTCATAAGGGTGCACTCACTGAATAGTTCTTGAAAAGGGAAGTGTCAGAATTTCTCAGTTTATTGAGGAAAAAAAAGCCCATAATAATAATAATTTTAAAAAAAGTAACAGAAGACCAGTTAGGTTTCCCCTGAGTGAGGCAATGTACGTTTTGCCAATTAGTTTTGCTGTGTATGTATTCTCTATTGAGTTCTGGAAAAGGCCCGAGTGATGCTTTAGCCGAAATATAGCAAAGGCTCTCCGCCTCCTCCTGCCCCATGCTCACCACATGCCCTCGAGGTCCTCCTGGATTCCAGGCTGATGTATGAATCATGTTTCGACCTCTGAGGATTGGTGATGGCTCATGGCTGGCTAAGTTACATGGAGGATCGGGGTCCGGGATAGCCGCTCCCTGAGTCATCAATCAGAGCCTGCCTGGCCTAGACCCTGAGGCCAGCTACCACCTCGCTCCGACCCTGCTCACAACAAACAAAACCACTATGCTGCGGAACCGGACCGGGGCCTAGCCCTGCTGCCCCATGCCCCTTTAGGCCCCTTTTGCTCCCTTTTGCTTTTAATTCATTTCTCTGGCCCGGTCGCGACGCCTCCATACAGTGCCGCTTAGCGCCCACTACCCAGTGGTCGAAGTGGGGGGAAAAAAGTAGGGGAACTGTGAACGGAGAATCAGAGGGTGGGAATAACCTGTGAATTGGGTCGGTGGGCGGAGTCAAAGGTGTGGCAGAAAGAGCAAAATATCCCAATTTTTAGTGTTTGTTTCTCATTTCACTAACCGGTTACAGCATATTACGTTATTTAATTTAACCAATAGATACACATGTACACATGTTTATTTAAGGTTTAATATTAGTTATTGACATTAAAATACATTCACATAGGGGGATACGCTTCCAATCATAGAATGTCCCAAATATCCTTAAAAGTGGAATCGCAAGCCTTTCGTCTCCCAGCCATGGAGTTTCTGTCATCAGAACTTCTCCTCCCTTTTCCACAAGAGCAGTTCAAACATGAATGGCAAAATATCCTAGTTTGCAAATGTTTTCACGTAATTATGGCTCTGTCATATTTGCCACATAATACATCATCTGGTGCATATTCGGACGATATTAACTAATAAATTGTTTATTCCTCAAACGTATCAAAAGTTACTAAGAAATGTGACTTGTGCTTCTGTTAAGTGGAGGGACCCATGAAAAGATTGACTGGTCACCTTTCTCACTGCTGGAGTTGTATGTTCCACTGGTACTAATAAGTAAAAAGTCTTTGCAGAGGCTGTTAGCATGTGTAAAAATGTCAAAATAATAAAGTATCAGAAAATTTAAAGCACCACTTATACCCGTGTAGGGTGTGAGAGCCCTTTACATCACACATACTACACAGAGACAATCAATCATACGCGTGTAAATCACTGTATATGAAATATTACATAAGAAAAAGGACTACAAGGTGTAGGAGTCACATGACAACCATACTGGTAAACAGCATAGCTTAATAGTGATTGGTCTGGAGAAACACAAACTCAAAATGTAAAACTTAGTACCATGGTTGGGGGTTCTCTTTAATAATCAGAATTGATTTGTACCCAAAAAAAACATAACACTCTAATTTATACCTTGCAGTTTGCATGCCGCTCTTACATGACAGTTAATAGCTCACTGTTCTATGTTAGGATGTTAACTTATTAACTGCAAGTAACAATATGGCCTCTCTGGCAAAAGCAGGAACCTACTGACCTATTTACATTATGCAAAAACAACAATTGATGAAAATAATGCAGAACAATGTCATGCATTCACCCCAGTACAGAGATCTGGGCCTAAAACCTTTGTTTTTTTGCTCACCATGCCATTCCAGTTTGAACCCAGCCATATGCAAATCAGTCTTGACCCTGTGCCCAATGGGAACAGTCCAGCCCGAACTACCAGGCCAGGTCCTCCCTGTACTGGAAACAAGCATCATAGGACCAGTGTCATTTGTTGCAGTTACACTATTACATTATGTGCACTTTGTGATCTATATGGTACATGTTCTTAGCAGCAGGCACATTAACCCCCTTTACATGAGTCAAAACGTCCACTAGACTAAACACCTTCTGTCTCTACTAAGAACATGAATCACTTGAGTTATCATGACATTGTTATTGTTGCTGAAAATTGTTGGAAGCCAGGAAGGAGGTATCGAGTGCTTTTAAAACCATATTATACTTGCAAACACAACACCCCCCCCCCACCTGAAGTCCGCGCCAGCCGCGGTCCGGGCAGGTAAGAGCAGTGGGTGGTGGGGCCGGGTAAAGAGGGATTTTGAGGGACAATGCAGAGGGAAAATTAATTATTTATTTAATTTTCCCTCTGCATCATCCCTCGAAACTCCCCCTTTCCCGGCCCCTCTGCCACACTGCTAATAATAATAATAATACTGTAATTTGTTAAGCGCGACAGCTACCCCCAGCACAGGGGTGTCCCGGCGCTGAAAATTACACTAGGTGAAAGGCAATGAAGGGGAGCGGACAGTGTTTAGATATGCAGTGCTGCTGTCTTAAACAGCCATGTCTTCAGAGATTTTTTAAAGCAGGCTTCGGACTTGGCACTGCGCAGCTGGGCAGGGAGGGAGTTCCACAGAGTAGCTGTTTTAACTGTGAAGGCACGCCCGCCCAGCCGTGCTTTCTCAAAGCGTGGTATCTGTAACCAGTTGTAGGAATTGGAGCGCAGCACTCGATACTGTTTAGAAGGATAGAGTCTCTCCTTCAGATAATTGGGGCAATTTCCATTCAGAGCCCGATAAGCCATTGACATGGCTTTAAAAATGATTCTTTTCTCCACTGGCAACCAGTGTAGTTTATGCAAATGCGGAGAGACATGATGTCAAAAAGGAATCCCGCAAATCAATCTCGCAGCCGCATTTTGAATCATATGCAGGCGATGAATAGCGTATTTCGGGAGGCCAAGATATAGAGCGTTGGCATAATCCAGCCTGGACGTAACTGTAGCATGTACCACTGTTATGCGGCAGTCATTTGGTAAGAGGTGCAAAATTTTCTGGAGGTTTTTCAGTTTACTGAAACAGGTCGCCGAGACTTGTTGTATTTGGGCTGAGAAGGTCCGGTTTGCTTCCCATTTCACTCCTAGATTGCAGATTGAGGTAGCTGGGATGGGTGGAATGCCCATTTCGACTGGCCACCAGAGCTCTGACTTTGGCACATAACCTTGGCCGAAGAACAGCACCTCAGTTTTTTCCGCATTCAATTTTAATTTGTTAGCATTCATCCACCTAGCTATGTCGCGTAGGCACCCCTTAAAATTTGTAAAACCATCCACTGTCTGCTCTTTAAAAGAGAACACCAACTGGGTGTCGTCAGCATAAGAAATAGCTTTCACCCCCCAGTTGGCGATCAACGAAAACAAAGGAGCTATGTAGATGTTAAAAAGTAAGGGACTCAATGCAGAGCCTTGGGGTACTCCGCACCATAGTTGTTTTGATTCATATTGCGTAAGGGCAACTCTCTGCGTGCGTCCACTTAAGTAAGAGGACAGCCATGTAAGAGCTATGCCTTCCAGCCCACTTTCTTTTAAACGCTTGCCAAGAATGGTGTGGTCCACAGTGTCAAAAGCTGCCGACAGATCCAGGAGCACCAGCAATACCGGTGCTCCTGAATCCAGTGACCACCTAATAGACTCTGCCACCTCCAAAAGAGCAGTTTCTGTACTAAAACCGGCTCGGAAGCCTGATTGCATATCGTGCAGGATTCCATTCTGCTCAATAAAGCTTGTCAATTGGCGTTGCACCAGTTTTTCTAGCATTTTTCCTGGCGCAGGCAGCAGTGATATAGGACGCAAATTTTTGAAATCGTTCGGATCTCCATTTTGTTTCTTTTTCAGTGGGAGAAGCGTAGCATGCTTCCACTTATCCGGAAAGATGCCCGATCTCAAAGAGGAGTTCCAAATCTTTAACATCTCATCCACCACAAAAGGAGCAATTACCTTCCATAATTTCGGAGGGCATGGATCGTCAGGAGCTCCCGACTGGCATTTTTTTTTTTTTTTTTGAAAACCTTTATTTACCGTAATCATAGTACACAGCGTCTGCCTACAACCACTGCGGGCCGGCCGCTATGACATCGTAAAACATTCCCAGCTACCTTGCATTACAATAGATGACAGGAATAGCAACATTGCGGTGTACTGGCAAGGATCTGCGGAAAAGGATAAAGAGGGTTTCATTTTGTAATTTTGGCGAATCGTCCTAAAGTCAGACCGGGTAGTTGAGAGGGCGAGCCACATAGCAAGGTATCCACAAGTGGAACAGCGTTATCAAAATACTGGCGTAAAGCATTACAAGCAGGATACACAAGCGCGGAAGTGCATTTCGCCCCAGGTAGCGCCCGCCCAATCAAAATATCATCTAAGGAGTCAGAATCTAGCTTGTCCATGGTATAACAGGATGTAAGAGGGTTCACTCTATAGCATTAATGAAAGGATCTGAAGACATACAAATACGCAAGTGTTACGTGGAACAATTCGTAAACAGGATATGCACCCTCAACCCGAAGTACAGGTGGGAAGGAAAAGCAGGATATGCAATCATTCAGTGACTATGCATTAAAATCGATATCTTTAGCCATAGAATCAATAAACAATGCGAAAAGACATGAACACAAAGCGCAAAAATCGTCCCAGAAAGAACCAAACCTGGACCCCCCGTCTGACCCAAGATACATAAGAAGAAGAAAGGAAACAAGAGAAAGAGAAGAAAAAAGGCCATAGAACAAAAAGAAACGAAAATGAAGCCCCAACCCCCCACCCTGCATACCAGCGGAAGGCTACGGCCTACCCCCCCCCCCCCCCCCCCCCCCCATAGGCATGCCTGTCGCCCCAGAAAGACCCCAAAGATGGGAAAAGGAGGAGGGCCCCGCGCCGGCCCCAAATCCCACCCACTCCATTGCGCCATAGTAGAAAGTGTAAGCCCATCAGGATGGGAAGCGGGCATCATAGTACATCCATTTCAACCCCCCAAAGTCACAGTATCTGAGTCTTGCCTTGCCACCGAGACCCTTCACACAATACAGGAAACAGTCAGCGCTCATCCCTGGCCAGTACGAACAGAAGTAAACAAACTCCCTGACCCAATAGTACCAGAAGCTGATGAGCCCAGCGAGCAGTTCTGCCTTGCGATAGCCATCCAGGCGCTAAGCAAAGGTAGCAACACAGTGTCGTCACCCCCATTCCAGAGTACGCTTTCCAGCATAGGAAACACATGGCGTTGTAGTGCGATGAGTGGCACATTAGACGTGCAAATATTAAGAGCAGCAATCACACTGATCAGGCCGATAAATTCAGTAGGCATCTCATCCGAAACTGTGTGTCTCCGAAAGTCTCCAGTATCAAAGGAGTGGGAATAGTCATGTGCCAGGCAGAGAGCGTCTTCATCTGCTCCTCCAGGTCTCATTCCAGGAGTGATGGCCGCTATTGAGTCATGGACAGTCAGTCTTCGATGGGTCAGGGAGAAGCGAAAGTCCTGGATAGCTAAAAGGACATCTCCCAGCGTGGGCTCCATTGCTGCGCTGCCGATATACACTGAGCCCGTTGTTTCTGGGGACCCCTCAGACAGCTAGGGAGTAGGATCAGGCAGACGAGAGTAATTTGTATGTTTGTGGCGTACGAGTGGGCTACTGCGGAGTACACCGAAAACAGCTTCCAATCGTGCGTTAGCGCCCACCCATCAGGGAGAAGGAACACCTCAGAACGCCTGACATATTGACGGGCGATCGCTCCGAGTCCCAGGTCACCCCCGGACAACCAGCAAAGAATGTCAGTCACGGGCGGGGGGCTTACCGCCAATCTCCGATCTCCAGAACAGTCACCACTGATGGGTCAGCCAAATAGATGAGGCAAGGATCCGGGTTGTTGCAATGTGCACAGCCCATGCCAGCCCGTCCCCAAATCGGGAGGCTGCAATTTCCGACCAGGATCACCGGCCCCTGTTGTCCGTCCAGGGCCGCTGTTGATCACCTCCGCACCGGCTGCACCAACACTCGGGGTCCCGGCTTACGGCCGGTGCAGGCCGCGATCTTCACGGCGACGTTTCTCGGCCGTCCGGGGCGGCCGCTAGCCCGGAGTTACACGGCCAGGCACCGCACCGTCTCAGCTGCACGGGGATGCGGTTGAAACGCAGGATGGGCGTCAGGATAATAGGGAGGGCGATGGCGAGCGGCGGAGCCGAGCGCTTAGGCGGCCATCTTAGTCGCCGCCGTGGCTCCTCCCCCCCGACTGGCATTTTAACATTTCGCTAAGGGCGTCCTGTCATACAATAGGAGAGAATTCACTCATCTTAAACATTTCTCCCTGAGGGACAGAATGGTCCTTTTTCATAGTAGCCTCCGGGGCCTGAAACGACTCATAGACCTTAGTAATTTTATCGTCAAAGTGGTGTGTAATTTTATCACACAGGTCTGGGCATGCAACTACTTCTATCTCCAATGCTTTGGGTTTAAAAAAGGATTGAATAATGTTAAAAATCTTGCTATTTGATTGCTTCTCGTTTCGTATGCTTGACGCAATATAATTTCGTCTAGCTTTTTTTAGCTCCTTATGAAAGACTTTCAAGGCTTCTTTATAGTTAGCCTTACTTTCCTCGCAGTAACCCGCCCTCCATTTGCGTTCCAGCTTTTTACATCTACTCTTATGCTCCCGAAGTGTATTAGAGAACCATGGAGCAGTGGGGGATAATCTATTTGATTTTCGAAGTCTGCCTGGAGCAACCAGCTCTACTGCCGAGGCGATCCAGTGATGTAACTATATCGCATCGTCGTCTGGATTGGCCAGAAGACGAGGAGGATTATCTAGCAAAATGGGGCTTAGTGTAGTTTCGGTTAGATTTCTCCAATTTCTCTTAAGCGTAAGGCGAGTTCCTTTTGTTTGCCCGGAGCTTAATAAAGAAATGGAAAAAGGGACTAAATAATGATCTGACCATGTTAGGGGAACGGCCGGCTCCATATCAATAATAGTACAATTTGAGAAGACTAAGTCCAAGGTATTGCCCGCTACATGTGTGGGGCAAGAAACCCATTGTTTAAGATTGACCCCTGCTAGTAATGAAATTAGCTGCATGGCTTGCGGGCAGCTCAGATCATTTACACGTAGATTAAAATCTCCTAGGGCCAGGAAATTTGTGTACATAATTGTAATTTAATTGCTCAAAAATCAAATAGTAAGAAGGGCCAATGCAGCACAATCAGGAGGCCTATAAATCAAAATCCCTCCGAATGCTGATGAAGTGGCTGGTTGTAAGCAGAAATTTAAGCCTTCTATGCCCTGAGCAAACACCGGAGCCGAAGACACCAATTCCCATGAGTCCCTGAAGATAATAGCCACTCCACCTCCTCTTTTATATCTTTCTCTATTAACATGACTCTTTTTAAAACCTGAAGGAATTGCCAATGAGATTGCTGTCACAGTGTCTGTGTTTAACCATGTTTCTGTCATGAATAGAACATCCCACAAACCCTCAATTAACATAGACCAAACCTCGTCAGTATGTTTAGGTAAAGATCTACAATTTATAAGGCAGGACTTAATTTTTGCACAGCCTATCTTGGTTTGGCCATGCACGGAAGATATCTTTTTTTCGGGTGTACAGTGGTGAACTAGATGCTGTCCACAGTTTGTGCAGAGGCGTGGAAGAAGGGTGCTGGCTAAATTGATCTTATGTGCAGTCGGACAGCCGGAGCATTGGAGGTTCAATAGCTCCTCTCGCGTCCAGATGTAAGCCTCACCCCTACTATTTTTAGCAGCATGGTCGGCGCCGGCCGCAATCCGGCCGCGGAAGGGCTTACCTTTGGCGCGCCCGCTGCGCGCGTCCGCTCCGCGGCCGGCAAGGCATCCGCCTAATAAGCCCCCTGGGCGGAAGTGCAGTAGCCAGTATGGGCGGAGTCGCGTCAGTCCCTCCGCTCAATCGGCACGGTTTGCCTTGGCGGACCGGGGACAGCGACGCCCTATGTAGTGAACAACAATTATCAGGTACAGAACATGCAGGTCAGTTAAAAAAACGGGTGAGAGCATCAATTTCACAAATTTTACCGAATTAATTAATAAAATATAAAAGCAGCAGTTTTCCTTAAAAATGCAATGTGCAATCTAGATTCAGTGTGCAAATGAGCAAAATACAGCGCCAGACAGAGAGGCTAGCAGTTTAAAAACAGCTGACAACAAAGCCCTACGATGCGTAATCACCTAGTGCAACGCGGCCGCAAGGCGTCCGCCTAATAAGCCCCCTGGCCGGAAGTGCGGTAGCCAGTATGGGCGGAGTCGCGTCAGTCCCTCCCCTCAATCGGCACGGTTTGCCGTGGCGGACCGGGGACAGGGACGCCCTATGTAGTGAACAACAATTATCAGGTACAGAACGTGCTGGTCAGTTAAAAAATGGGTGAGAGCATCAATTTCACAAATTCTACCGAATTAATTAATAAAATCTAAAAGCAGCATTTTTCTTTAAAAATGCAATGTGCAATCTAGATTCAGTGTGCAAATGAGCAAAATACAGCGCCAGGCAGAGAGGCTAGCAGTTTAAAAACAGCTGACAACAAAGCCCTACGATGCGTAATCACCTAACTGCTGTTACCTGCACGGACCGCGGCTGGTCAGCGCCTGGTGCGGTCGCACTGCCCTAGAGCAACCCTGCTCAAGGGTCCTGTGACCTCAGTGACAGAGTCACTGCCACTATATGGTGTGCTGCTTCATAGGCCTGACTGCAAGACTGAAGGCAAACTTCAGAATGAATTGTGGCGGACAGGCCTTCCAGGTTAACCCACACTTGCCACTGCTAGGGTCCACCCTCCTCTCCCCCACTGAACACCATACTGCCCCACTGAGAGAAACTTGCACTGCGCTGACCCGCTATAAACACCTGGATGTGACTCAATACAAATCACGTACTAGACAAGAGCAATATGCTGCCTAAATTTTTTTTAACATTCTAGAAAAAGCAAACACTCATAGGGAATACAAGATTAAGTAAACAATGTGAAATATAAGCAGGAAACATGGTTACCTTTTTTTTTACACTCATTATTCAGAAATTAGTGAGTGGTTTTGCCTGAAAAGTTAAGGCCATGACTATAGGGCATGGAAGGGACCTGTTTCAATGCCCATTGCTTATATCCTTATAAAACATAAGCAGTATGGGTAAAAAAAAGACCACATTTGTGAACACAAAGCCGCTATAAATATTTTGGGGCATATTACCAAGCAATAGCGATAATTATCCCTATTGCTTGGTTAGAGACAAAAATTTACCGCTGAGCTGCGGCGATTTTTACCGCAAATAAACCTTGGTATTACCAAGGTTTATCGCAAATGCGATAAAAATCGCCGCAAAGCATGAATATCGCTGAAAAGTCAGCGATATTCATGCATTACCGAGCTAATGCTCTTAGCCATGTTATCCACCTCCCATTGGATAACATGGCTAAGAACTGCTCAGGGCAGGTGTTAGCTTTTGGAGATATTCGCGCTTAGAGCGAATATCTCCAAAAGTTGGTAATAGGAGATAGCGATGTTAGCGACTGTTTCCAGTCGCTAACATCTTGGCACGCCCACTTTGCATGTCATTAGTGATAAATATCACTGACATGCAAAGTGGGGCCCAAGATGGTCACCATCTCCTACTAGCTGTCGCTAACTGGTGTTAGCGACAGCTAGGTAATAGGGAGATAATTTTATCTCCGCTTTCTTGGCTTTTAAAGCCAAAAAAGTGGAGATAAACCCCCTTGATAATATGCCCCATAGTTTTCCAATTCACCCATCAAGCAGGTATTTCAGTACCTCCAGAAATAGTGCACTTTCCCACCCAGGGTAAGCAATGTTGAGAGATGAGAAAACAAAAGTAGCTCTTCACTGGCATACACTGTAAAGTGGCGCTACTAATGGGTTTAGGTGTGAATAAATCAATCTGGCCACCTTGCAACCACCCTGTTTTGCTTTAGTTTGTTAGTTAGTTATTTTTTATATTCTGAATGATTTATTTCTCTCCACCCCGAGGCTGCACACTTAGAAATAGAAAAATGTCAGAAAAAGAGACGTTTCCAACAAACGTGCATTTTTCGTTTTTAGATCCATTTCACAGCGAAGCAAATAAACGAAATGAGGAAAAAGAAAGTAATGTCTGGCTGTTCTTAATGTAATGACTGTCTCTGACTCACGCAGGGGTCCATTCCACATGGCCAAATCGGCCCCAGCAACAGAACCGGCCCCCTGTCACAAAACCGGTCCCCAACCCCTCCAGCCTACCGGGGGATTGCCCGGTGCCCGGACTTACCAGTCCGGCCCTAGCTGCCATGCAGAAATCGGAATCTCTAGTGTCCTGTCTGGAACATAAGCCACTGGCACCACAGTGTGAGAATATGCATGGAATGTTTTAACATCTGCATTTACAGCAGGAAACGTAACCCAAGAGTAGAAAAGCTCAAAGGGGAGCGCTGCATCAGCACACACAACAAAGATTACTGCCATACCATCGTCAGGCACCTCAAACGTAGCAAGATGTTGCCTGAGCAGTGAGCGACTATGCTGAGCTATGTCAATTTCACCCATAAGGATACAGAGAAGAAAAACAATCTATATTAATCGTAGCACAAAGACGGTAGTAACTAAAGAAATGTAAACCTTTTTAAATTTCAAGCTTGAATGAACCTACATCTAAACCGTATAGGTAGGTTAAACCGTCAAAACAGTCTACCGGAAACAGAAGTGAGGGTGTTGTGGACTGAGAGACGCCCTAACTACTAAAGAGTCTTGAAAATAAGAACAAATGTTAGGTGCCCCATGTTGTGGGTATTCTGTGTGCACAGAACTGTGCGTAGGAAACCAGGACCTCAGTGACTTGTGGTGTAACAGAAACTCACCTCAGTACCCAGAACCCCTATCCGACAAGCATCAGTGTCTCATTCTGTGGTGGGAATCGAGAACACTTTTTCGTTTATATTTCTCATACAAGTCCACAACGTGAGTAATCAGAGACACAATAAAGTTTAAAATATTTATTTCAATGACGTGCTCTAAGATGCAATATTTTGGCTAACATAAGCAGGCATATGATTAGAAATAAAACAATCAGCATTGTTACAATTCCATTAAACACAAAGGGAGAAATCATATTATGCTGATAGTGGAAACAGGGCTTATAGCACCTTGTGTACCACCCTCCCCTTGCTCGAAGCTAAGTTTTATAATAATAGAGGGTCTCTAGGTTTCAACGGGGAACCCCATACCTCGAAGATCAGCTTAGGTGAATCACATCAAAGTATCAGCCAGCTCTCTTGTAGATGGAAAGGTTTTTCTCCAAGTGCCTGCAAACATGCATGCAGTGTAATATTAAAGGCACTCGAATTTCAGCTTCTTGCAGCTGGATGAATGTTATGTCTAGAGCGAGGGCCGATCACACCGAATCAACAGCATACATTGTTATTTGACCTTAACGCTGTGAGCACAAGCTGTACTGACAGAGGCTGCCGTGTAAGTCTAGGGATGTGTAAAGCAGACAGTTCTCATGTGAATAAAATCAAGCAAGTTAACTTACAACAACAGATATATGAAGTGTTATGTGCAAAAGCGGCAAACTTGCAAATTGCATTTAAACTACTAATGCGGTTATGCTAACATAGCAATGTGTGCAGACAGACATCGGTCTTCACTACAATGGCTTGAAGGAGCAGGTTGTGGTTGGGGCATCTCCGTGCAGAGGCTGCAGGCCTCATCGAGGTGTCCAGGAGAGGTCAGCTCATGGTGGACCCAGGCTCTGGAGCACTGGGGAACCATGCTGGATGGATGGAACCAGTGGGCCAGTTGGACCTGGGCCAGAAGTGTTGGGTGCAGAGGTGAACCAGGAGCAGGGTTCGCCGTTCACAGGTCACCGAGTCTTTATTTTGAAGATGGTTTCTTTTTGTACAGGTCTTCTGTTGGCTTTGTCAAAGGCAGGCAGTCCTCCCAAGGTACTGGAGGTTGCTGGGCTGCATGATGAGTTGTCTTTTGGTTCAGGATTGTCAAGGGCAGGAGACAGATAGTTATCTGCAGTCTTCCCTGCTGGGGCGATTTTGTGGTATCCAGTTCTTCTTAGGTCGTCAGGAACTGAAGTTCAGGGTCTGGTGATGCCACCTAAATACTAGATTTAGGGGTGTTGCAAAGGAGTGACAGGCAGTGGCCAAGGGGCCCCTTACCTTGGATGTCTACACCCTTTATTATGCCCACCTCCTGCGGGAGACCAAGAGGTCTGTGGGAGAGGGACACAGACCTAGCCCTGATTGGATAAATCCTACCATCTTCAAGATGGTAGGCACTGAAAAGTGTACTTCACCTCCCATCCAGCACTTGGAGGCAGAGGGGGGGGCACACCTCCTATTCTTTCTAAGTTGTCCTTCCTGTCCTCCTGCCAAAAAGGAGATGAGGACAGGAAGGGGGCCTGCTCTGTCTAAAAGGAGAGGCAGGGGTTGCATTACAAAGGCGGAAAGGCCTTTGAAGCTTCCCTCCACAGATGGCTCTTCCTGACAGAAGGGAGGTGTGAAGACCTCCACCCAGAAAAGGCATTGTTCTCGACCTCAGAGCCAGCAGGCACTCTCCCATGAGGTCAGAACACTGTCTGGTGGTAGCAGGCTGGCTTAGGCCAGTCGGTGACCACACTAAGGATTGGTAGGTATCAGGGGACCACTCTAAGTGGTTCTCTGCGTGCAATGTTTTATAAATCGGACGCTTAAATATCTCAGCTTAATAAACCTACACTGATTCAATACCAAGTATTCCATACTTCTGTGAAACCATAATGGAGCTGGTGAATTCGCAATGACAAGTGTCCAGCTCATATACTTGTATGGGTTCCCTGGGCACAATATCCATGAATCAACAAGGATATTGCAGATGCATATCTGCTCATTCTGATATGCCCTCACAGATAGAGTGCACCCTGCCTTATGGCTAAGGCCTGCTGTTGTGAGAGGCTTGCTTAGTATATAGTGCTCACTTAGGTAAGTGTAGTACTCTGCACTAATCCAGACAACACTTATGGTCATTGTAGTGGATTTAAACATTCTTAGGAAGCTCTCTAAGTGGCAGCTGTGGAGAGCAGCTTTTAGGCTTAGTCCAGAAGGAGTGTAAAGCAGCTTGTTTTACCAGTACTTAATCTTTGCCTTTTTTCTTTTGTTAACAATTTTAATTAATTGAAACAATAAACAAACACAATATAGGTTAAGTGAAAAAGAATCATACAGTGTAGTTTTAAAAATCTGTATTTTACAAACACTCACTAACACATTGTAGTATCTACTACCCAGAGATACAAACACAATACCCAAAATACTAGAAAATAGAGCATGTAAGTGGCACAAATACACAGTGATCTCCAGGGGGAGACCAAACCATATACTAAAATAGTAGGATGCGAACCACAACTCAAGTAAGTCAAGAATGCACCCAGAAGACGTAGGAGAGCCGGGGACCCAAGGAACCACCCTAGGTGAGTATGTAGGAACCCCATGGAGTCGTGTGCAGAGAGGGAACACGACCGCATGCTCAATGTTAGTCAATAGGTACGTCGCGGTTGCAATTTTAAAGAAGGACCCTTCCCAGCGGACTCTTAAGAAACCCTGAGGGAAGATGGAAGGTAGGATAGTCACCTCACCCATGGATACCCCAGGAAACGGGATACCTACACCAGGGAAGCCGGGTGCAGGTGTCAAGTGACATCGGAAACTGACGTAGACCACAATGGAGGGCTTGATAAAAGATGCAGCTGGAGAAAAAGACGAAGGAGTCCAGTGGAACACAAAGGTGGATTCAAGATGAGAGATACCTGAAAGCAGAGGGGACAGAGTCTATGCCACTCAGGAGTGACCAGAGGCCACGGAAGACGAATGCCCACCGCTGTCGAAGATGTAGGAGATGTTGACGGTGACCTTGAAGTTGCAGCTGTGCAGACCAGGTGACCCAGTCTAAGACCAGGAGCCATTCACGAGCTGTCCCATGTCAGATGCCGAGAGCCATGGGGTCAGTGTTCGACAGGGGAACCAACAAACCTTGGCAGCTGCAAACAATGTAGTCGACGAAAAAGGTGCAGGGTTGGGACCACCAAGGTCCAAGTGACTCACCACGAGCAGGTGAGTCAGAGCAGCCCCCCGAGCAAGCAGAGGAGCCCAATGAAGCCAAAAAAGACCCTCAAGAGGACCCACGGGCCGAAGGCACAGGAGTCCCGAGAGGACCTTGAGCAGCTCACCAATGAAGAAGGCCCACGGTGCAGAGGAAGTGGTGAGGGAAAATATCTTGGCTGCAGGAGTTGCTTGAGGTTGGAGCTTCTTGGAGCTCGAAGATCTCTGGGGAAGGAGTCAACAAGCCTTGGCAATGGCAAGTTGACTCTTTGCACAGGGGTCCTGTTCCAGCATTTCTGACGAGGGACACTGGCCTCAAACTCAGTATAAAGACAGTACAGGCCTCGCGGGAGTTACAGAACCACCACCTGTGTTGCTGAGCCTTTCCGTGTCCATAAAAACCCAGGAACAGCAGACAGGTCAGCTGCGGTGGCTGCAGATGCAGGGGAGTGACTCCTTCACTCCAAGGGAGATTCCTTCAGGTGTCTTGGATGTCCACAGGCCTGGTGAAGAACCTGTATGGATCACAGGCACAAACATTGCAGAAGACCGGCAGGACGACGAGACCAGGAGCAGCAGGAATCTTCCATGTTGCAGTCTCGGTTCCCTAAACAAAGTCCAGCGAAATTCAATGTGTCCAGCTGGTCGAACTTGAAGTGGTATATTATCTGAATCTTGTCCCACAACGAATCTAGGGACCCACCCACAGGTAAGCCCTTAAGAGACCTTAGAAAAGGGTTTGTGATGATTCAAGGGTCCCTCCCAGAGGAGGGGCTGGACAGTGGGGAGGATACTCCCATGTCCTTTATCCAGTTTCGCACCAGAGTGGGAGCCAAAGGCTCTCTGAACTGGTTTGAACTGGAGTATTTAAGGAGGGCACCAAATGCGCCCTTCAAGCAATCTTAGAGGTGCTGGCAAGGCCCCCAACCCCACCCCAGTACACTAAACCCTGTCTGGGAGGTGGTCACACCTCCATGTGACAGGATATCTATTGGTCTGGCTTCCCCTGCTTGAGCTTGGCTCAGCAGCAGGAGGGCAGAAATATGTCTCTGGTCGGCATCAGCCCCAGCTTGCTGTCCGGTTCTGGAAGACTGGTATCGGTATCACTGAGGGCCTCCAGAAGGAGCTTTACAGGGCAGGGAATCATACGGGGGTATGATTCCAACACGTTTGATACCAAACATGACAGGGTTCTTTACAGCCTGTTTAGAAATGGTCATCACGTAAAGATGCATGGACCCTCTATATGTTATATGGCTGATGCACTTACAACCCAGGAGAATGGACTCCAAAGGTTGTAGGGGTGCCCTCCTCCTGCAGGGGCACCCTCACACTTAGGACCCAGCACCCTGCCTTCAGGATTGAAAGACCTTCCTTAGAGGTGACTTACAGGTTTTAAGTGTAGTGACCTCAGATATAGGGAAACCTATATCTGTCGTAAGTGGTGCTAGAACCACCTTACACAGGCTTCAATGGCAGGCCTGGAGTCAAACTGTGAGTGGTCCTTCAGTAGTGGCATAATGCATGCTTCAGCCCATGGGAATACCCTGGTGTTCCTATGCCCTGGGTACCGTAGTACCATACACTAGGGACTTACATGGTACCCCAGTAGCCAATCTGGAGTGTATTAGGTACTCACCGTCTAATTTAGGGAAGAAGTACAGAGACTGGGGTCCTGATTAGCAGGATCCCAGTCAGACTAGTCAGAAAAAAGGACACTAGCAAAAAGTGGGGTTGACCATGGAAGCAGATCCTACTTTACTACAGGTCTCTTACCTATATCTCGTGCAGTGTTTATGGGCATCGCACACAGGGATGTGTGCCATGTCAACTCTTCAGTTTTGTCTGCACTAAAACACACAGGCTGCAGTAGCAGTGTGCATGTGCTTGGTTAGGGGTCCCTTAGGGTGGCACAATTTGTGCTGCAGCCCTTAGTGACCCTCTTTAACCACAAGACTGTTGGGTACCCTTTAGAAGGGACTTACATTTGAGCTAAAGTGGTGCTTATTGTGGAAACAGTAAGTACAGTTTCAAGGAAGGAGATCTGTCACAGGGGACCTGGTTGGCAGGGACCCTGTCCACTTTCACCGTCGTAATCACATCATTTTCCACGGAAACAAATGGGCTAACCATGTCCAAAAGATACATTTTCCTACATGATCCCCTCCCCCCTAACAAAAGATGAGACTAACCTTCCCCTATAGAGTCTTCATCATCTAAGTGGAAGTACCTAGAAAGGCCATCTGCATTTGCATGGGCAGGTCTGTGTTCCACTTCAAAGTCCATACCCTGTGGGGCTATGGACCATCTTGGCAGTTCGAGATTTTCAACTTCATTTACCTTAGCCATCTGAGAGGTCTGTGTTTGGTTTGAACAAGGAAGTGAAAGCTAAACAGGTATGGCCTCAGCTTCTTCAGGGACCAGATCACAGTGGAGTGGTGTGGCTCACTGGTTAGAGGTGGCAGACCCGGAAGCAGAGGACGGCCCGGGACCAGGGTTCAATTCCAGACGCGGCAGGGTCGTGAACCAGGGTCAGCGGACTCGATAATTCTCGCCTCGGTGCCTACTCTAACCAGGGATCACACTCTGCAACTCTGGGCATTAGCTTGCCTCATCTCCACAACGGCCCCCCACAAACGCCGGGGATGCCTGGTCTCACCTTGGAGATACCCAGGAGGGAACATCGCACAGGGAAAGCCAGGACGGGTTCCCCAGCGGTCTATAGCCCCAGGACACCTCTGGGTAGCAGTGCGCTTTACAAGACACACACACACACACACACATTTACATTTACATCACAGCAAAGGCTTTCCTCTTAATGGTACTCCAATGCTTTTCCCTGGGGAGTTGCCTTCTACTGATGAAAGCCACTGGCTGGTCTTAACCTTGGTCATGTATTTGGGAAAGGACTGCTACTATCCCATGGTCAGGGGGCATAAGTCTGCACAATGAATTACTTGGCATAATTTTGAGCTTTCAGAACAGGTGCAGAGCACCTTGTTCCCTTCAGAGTGTCAAAAACCTTTTCACTGCTGACTGTCTAGTTCACCTTTTTGGGCATTCTTTTGGAGGTCAGTTCTGTGAGAGGTGTCACAATAATGCCATACTTCTTAACAAGCCTCCTGTTGTACCCAGTCAAGCAGTTGTTGGAGCCACCCAGTCCAGAATGGTCTGGTTCTTGGGCTGTAAGGGTTGAATGTGGCCTCCACCAACAAGGTGGCCCAAGTATTTCACCTTCCCATTGCCCTATGAGGCACTTGCTTGCCTTGATAGTGAGGCCTGCATTTCTCAGAGCCTCTAGTACTTTTTCAAGGTGGATCATGTGATTCTGCCAGGTGAAGCTAAAGACAGCAGTATCATCCGGATATGATGCACCAAAGAATTCCCATCCAGCATGGATTTTATTCACCAACCTTTGAAAAGTAGCAGTTGCATTCTTCAAACTAAAGGGCAGTACAGTGAACTGATAATGCCTATCGAGGAGTTGAAAATGCTGATCTTTCTTTTGCTCGTGGAATCACACCTATCTGCCAGTACCCATATGTGAGATCAAAAGTACTCAGATTCTTGGCTGCTCCCAACTTGTCAATCAGTTCATCTGCCATAGGAATTGGGTGTGCATCAGTTTAGGTCACAGCATTGAGGCCCCTTTAGATAACACAGAACCTCATTTCTTTCTTACCACCCTGGGTATGAGGCTTGTGGGCTGAAAGAACTGGGCTGGCCCAGGGGCTCTCAGATGGGTCACGACTCCCAATTCCAACATCTTGCTCTCTTTGATGCTGTCTTTCACATGATCAGACTGCCTGTATATATTGTTCTTGACAGGTAGGCTTTCACCACTGTCCACCTCATGGTTACACCAGCTAGTTTGACCAGGGGTCAAAGAGAAGAGCTCAGTAAACTGATTTAGGACTTGCCTGTGATCAGTCTGCTGGTGGGAAGTGAGGGTGTCTGACAAGACTACTCCTTCCACTGACCCATCTTCTGGATTGTTGGTCAAGAGGTCAGGGAGAGGTTCCCTTTCTGCTTCCCGATCCTCATCTGTAACCATCAGCATGGTCAAATCTTCCCTATCATAGTAGGGTTTAAGGTGGTTTGATTTACATGGATGACCCTCCTGGGGTTCCTGCAAGAGCCAAGGTCCACCAAGTAGGTGTCCTCCCCTTTTCTTTCTAGGATAGGGTAGGGTCTACTCTACTTGTGTTGGAGAACCCTAGGAGCCACTGGCTCCAGAACCAACACATTCTGCCCTGGATGGAACTCCTTTTTGCCATACCATTGCTTCTGGAGCTCCTGGCTGGCCTCAAGGTTTTTTGTTTGCTTCCTCCATGTATTCAGACATCCTGGAGTGGAGGCCAAGTACATAGTCCACTATGTCTTGTTTAGGTTCAACAAGAGGTTCCTCTTATCCCTCCTTCACAAGACGCAGTGGTCCCCAGACAGGATGACCAAACAGAAGTTCAAAGGGTGGGGACCCCACTCCCTTCTGTGGCACTTCCCCATGGGCAAAAAGCAGGCATGGAAGTAAGACATCCCATCTCATTTTTAGTTTTTCAGGGAGTCCACCAATCATGCCTTTCATGATCTTTTTGAATCTTTCTACAAGGCCATTACACTGTGGGTGATAGGGGATAGTGAACCGGTAGGTCACTCCACACTCCTTCCACATGTGTTTCAAATAGCCAGACATGAAGTTTGTACCACTGTCTGACACCACCCACTTAGGGAAGCCCACACTGGTAAAGATACATATGAAGGCCCTAGCCACTGCAGGGGCAGTGGTAGTGGTAAGGGGAATAGCCTCAGGATACCTGGTGGCACGATCCATTACCACCAGAATATATCTGTTCCCTGATTCTGTAGGAGGTTCAAGTGGGCCAATTATGTCAATCCCTACCCTCTCAAAAGAAGCACCAACCACTAGTAGTGAAATTAAGGGGGCTTTATGGTGGCCACCTGTCGTGCCACTGGCTTTACATGTCGCACAGGGGTACTCCTTCGCCTTCTGGTACATTCCTGGCCAGTAGAAGTGGCTGACTAGCTTACTCCAAGTTTTGGCTTGGCCAAGGTGCCCATCTAGGGGTATCTCATGGGCCAAAGTGAGGAGAAATTCCCTTAACGCCTGGGGCACTATCACTCTCCCAATGGCACCAGGTTTGCGGTCCCCGGCCTCACTGCAAGGATTCCCTCCTCCCAATAGGTCTAGTGAAAACCACTGACTTCACCTCCTTTCTGTGCAGCAGCTTGCTGGTACAGGCTTTCAAGACAGGGACAAGTTATTTGCCCCCTGGCACAGGTCTTCCCTAGATGTTCCCCCTGGGCCCAAATGCTCAGCCTGGTAAGGCTCCAACTCCTTAGGCTCAGTACCCTCTGGAGCTGACTGGTCTTCCCCCTGATGAGAAGTGTCTGGTGTCTCATTTAAAGCTGGTTCCCCAGTCTTCCTGCCTTTCCCTCGGAGGGCTGGGCCATTATTCCAGACTCCAGCACTTCTTTTTCACTCTGGGCTCCACTCTGTGCTCTGGTTTTTACACACACCCAATGTGGGATTCCAAACATTTCTGCAGGGATTCGCAGTTCTGTCAGCTCCAGGCTGAGGACTCCAAATCATTGCCAAGCAAACAATCAACTTGGATGAAGACACTGCTACCTCTTTTTGGCCAGCAACCACTCCCCAGTCAAAGGACACCATCACCATGGGATTTTTGTTGTCATGTTGTTAGCATTGGTGACTGGATAGGTCCTTCCAGACAGGGACTGTTCAGAGGACACCAATTGCTTAGCTACCATGGTGAGGCTAGCACCAGTGTCTCTCAATGCCTCCACCCTAACCCCATTAATAAAAGGTTGCGGTCTGTATTTTTTCATGTTAGTGGGCCAGACAGCTAAGGTGACTACGTCCATATCCCCTACTAGTGTTGCCTCAGTGAGCACTCAGTGTTCTCCTGAGATCCCATCTGGAGATTGGCAGCTGCATTTTCTCCAGGTGAACTCGAGGCATTTTTCTTGTTTTTACAGCCAGGGATTCCAGTTCGGTGCCCTGTGGTTCTACAGTCATGGCACCACACCTTCTTGGGATCCCAGTTCTTTCCCTGGTACCCACCCTTTGGCTGTGAAGAACCTTGGGGCCCACCCTCCTGAACAGGTTTTTGGGGGCCTGGTGAAGACTCTTTGTTTTTAGAGTCACCCTCTTTCCCTGAGGGAGAGGGGGCTTTTTGTCTCTTTCTATTGGTCTCCCCCGCCACTGGTAGTTTTGGTCACCCTTGTCTTGAACTGGTGGTCTGTCTTCTTCCCCAACTCTTGAGGAGAAAGTGGACCTAAGTCTACCAGGAATTGATAAAACTTCTCTTGGTAACAATTACTTAACAGATGCTCCTTCATTATTAAATTGTAAAGCCTTTCAAAGCCAAGCACACCATTACCAGATAACCAGCCTCCTAGTGATTTTACTGAGTAGTCTACAAAATCTACCCAGGTTTTGGGTTTTTCGAGCCTCCCTGAACTGGATTCTATACTCTTCAGTGTTGAGTCCAAAGGCCTCAAACAGGGTACCCTTCATGAGATCATAGGATTCAGCATCTTTCTCATTGAGCGTCAGGAGTCTATCTCTGCACTGTCATGAGAACATTTCCCACAGAATAGCACTCCACAACTTTCTGTTGACCTGTCTGCAAAGGCAATGAACCACTTGGTGATATCATCGCCCTCAAAGAATTTTGGGACAATCACTTTGGGGATTTTAGGGTCAAAAGAATCACTTTTCTCCCTATTTATTATTGTGTTGCCTCCAGAGATGGGTCCGAGGCCTAACTCTTTTCTCCCTTTTTTATAGTTAGGAGGTGTGCTTCTATAGCTGCTCTCCTGCCTAATCTTTCCAGAGCAAACTCTTCATCTGGAAGTTCTCTGTCTTGGGATGCTGTATCACCACTCCCATTGTCTCTGTTATGATCTTTGTAAGATCAGAGTCATTTTCTGAATGTTCTTTGTCATACTCCGGCAAAAACTCATGGGGCTGTGCTTTGGTAGAGTTTGACCTAGTCTTCAGGCCGTACGTTTTACACAAGCCTCTGAGCTGTTTTATTGACCAGGACAGGTAAGGTGTGAGGTCGAGCTCCTCCACCTGTACCGGGTCCTCTGGAGTACTGTTTCTGGTACTCATTGTTTTTTGTTGAGTTGGGAACCTTATTGGAGAGGGAAAAAAACTAACACTGGTTTCCTAACTAAAGCAAGATTTGGATTTTTAAAACTGTTGTACTAAAAGGGACCTAACCAGGACCCTAAATTTTTTTTTACAATATTGAAAAATAGTACATTTGCAAAATACAATTAAACTTAAGTCAATTGTGACTTAACTCGTGTGGTCACTTTGTCAGAGTGGTTCAGCAAATACAATGCTGTAGACTTGATCCACCAATGTAGGAAACCCACCTCTCTATATAGTGTACCACAATGGGGTACACTGTGCAGAGAGGTCAGAGAGACCCGTATTGGTTTACAGAGGCAAAAGTAGATAATACTAAAGCTCTATTTTTTTGGTAGTGTGAGCAGTTAGGCTTATCACTGGGTAGTGCTAAACATTTGTTGTATTCACAGAAGTAATAAATGGAACAAACACTCAAGAATGAAGTCGAGACCGATTTCTTGAAAAATATATATCTGAAAGAGACTATTAGTTATGGATTCCTTACCTTAGAATTATCCCGAGGCGTCAGACTGGATCAGGAGAATTTTTTCTCAGCAGTACCCCTGTGCGTCAGTAGGTGGCGTCGGTTGACTCTGCGTTCATCGATGGCATTGTGGTGGCCATCGTGACATCGTGGTGTCTACTTAGATGCCGCCAGTGCGCGCTGATGTCAGTTCTTTTTTTTTCGCGCCAGCCAGTGCAGATCCGGAGAGAGCGGTACCTTCAGTCAATTTTTGACTAAATATTTTGTGACTTTTGTCACATCTTTTTTCGAGTCTTCCGACTCCTGTTGCACATAGGGATGACCCGTCCTCGGACCGGCTTCAAGCCTTGTGACTCCTGTGACAAACTGATGTATATCACGGATCTGCACCTCGGGTGTCTATGTTGCCTGGAGCGCGACCACGACCTGAAGTCGTACTCCGACTGTCGGGCCAGTGCTCCGAAGTCTTTGTGGGAGCGGTCCCGAAAGCTTCTGCAGGCCCGGCAGTCGGCTCAACGCCGCTTGAGGTACCGGTCACGGAGCCACCACCACCACTCGTCATCGAAGTCTTCGTCTTCGGGTAAGTCGAAGCACAAAAAGAAGTCAAAGAAGCACCTTCGCTCTTCGCCTTCTCCCTGTCCTTCGGCCAACGCGTTGTGTGATGTGGAAGGTTGTCAACATGCGGCTCTGCCTGCGTAGCCTGCTGAGTTGGCTCTGAGTTTCCCCCCTTTCCGGGACGTGGGGCGACCTCTGCCCAGCTTTCTACATTTTACAAAGCCCTCCACTCCATCTTTGGGCAGCCCAACTCCGCCGGCACGCCTTTGGGCCCCGCGGACTCGGTTGGAGACTCTAGGCCTTCGAGGTCAGCGCCTTCGGTCCCATCGCTGCAGGGCCCCTGAGGGCCCAGGCCTGGATCCGGATTGATGCCGGTCGACCTCACAACACCTTCTCTGGCACCGATTCCATTGACGGCAACTCTGCCGGCACCGGCCGTGCCCGGCATCGTCCCCGACCTTCCCCTCAACTCAGAAACAGCGCCGGACCGATGTCGCCCGATGCTGGATCTGACGCCGGCAAGCAATTTTGTGCCTATTTTCTATCCTGGAGTTCCCTTTCACCCTGAGTGGCGGCCAGAGAAGGAGGCGGAGGATTGGGAGGGGTCTGGAGACCCTTTAACAGACGAGTTCCTAGAGCCGGACTGGAGAGAGGAGTTGGGTGATGCCAGTGGTCTTTACACATCACCAGACCCTGGTATGCTCTCTCCCCCTAACATGGCTGTGGAGGAGGGAGCTTCCTACGCTGTGGTGTTGCGTAGGGCAGCTGAGGCCTTGAGCTTCCTACAATGGCCGTCAGTACTAACCTCCTGACTGAGGTGCTTCAGTCAGCGGCAGCTTCTTTGGAGCCCCTGCTGCCTTTTAACGAAGCACTCACTGACATCCTACTGGGCACTTGGTCAAAGCCCAGCACAGGGGCTCCTGTGGACAGGATAATTGCCTGACACCACCGCCCGGCTCTGGTCAACCCAAATTTATTCTCCCAACACCCTACCCCTGAGAGCTTGGTGGTCCAAGTCTCAATGTCCAAAGGCGCGTTCCCGACTGCTCCCCCAGATAGGGAATCCAAGAAGCTGGATCATCTTGGGAAGAAAATGTTTTCTTCTGCCAGCTCAGGACTGCGGTCGGTGAAAATCGCTTGTCTCTTGGGCCATTATTCCAACTCTGTGTGGGACTTGCTCGCACAAGTGCTGCCTCAGTGCCTAGAGGGGGCCTGGACTGTACTCTCCTGTGCGCTAGTCGAAGGGAGAGACGCAGCAAAGTTAACTATTGCTATGGGCTGGACACCACCGACTCATTAGGTAGAACAATTTCAACATCGGTAGCCTTAAGACGATGCGCCTGGCTGAGGTCCACTGGCTTTTCAGGGGATCTCCAATCGACACTTTTGGACATGCCTTTTGATGGCCGTTGCCTGTTTGGCGACAAGGGGGGCAACGTGCTCAAGCTCTTCAAGGACTCTAGGGCTACAGCCAGATCCTTGGGCCTCGCTACCACCTCGCGCCCCATGCAGTCTGCCTTCCGTCCCTTACGTGGCCATGCAAGGGGTGCCCCACCACATTCCACCCAGGGCCACAGGCTACCCACCCTCTGCGCAGCCGGAGACGTGGGACCCAGTGTCGTGGGTCAGGGGGCCAGCGGACGGGCCAGTCCACCAGTGCCCCCTCTTCAGCAGCCTCCAAACCTTCCTAGTCCGACTTTCATGGCCACCAGTTGCCAGTGGGCTCCCTCACTGGTACAAAATCACGTCAGACAGGTGGGTTTTGCAAATATCTGAAGGAGCTACTCCCTCCCCTTCAAGACTCCCCCTCCATCCATGCCACCTGCATCCCATCGCATGTTAGAGGGTCACTTGGCTCGTCTCCATCAGGAAGCCACGGTTCTCTTGGCCAAAGGAACTATCGAGCGCGTCCCAGAGTAGGTCATGCTTGCTACTCCTACTACTTTCTGGTGCCCAAGAAGGACAAAGGCCTGCGTCCTATCTTAGACCTCAGGGACGTCAACTGCTTCCTCCGCAAGGAGAAGTTCAAAATGTTGACATTGGCTCAGGTCCTGTCTATCCTTGACCCTGGAGACTGGATGGTAGCGTTGGACTTGCAGGACATTTATTTTCACATCCCTATTCTGCCTGGCAACCAGCGTTACCTTTGGTTCAAGGTAGGCCACGAGCATTTTCAGTTTGCCGTGCTTCCCTTTGGCCTTACCAGCGCCCCTTGGGTGTTCAGGAAAGTGATGGCGGTGGTCGCAGCTCATCTGCGCAGATCAGGGGTTCCAGTCTTCCCCTATCTCGACGACTGGCTGTTGAAGGCGGGCTCTCCCCAGGCTGTCGTCTCCCACCTCCAGACTACGGCGGACCTTTTGCATTCGCTGGGGTTCACAGTTAACGTGGGGAAGTCGCACCTGACCCCCTCCCAGATGCTTCTTTTCATCGGAGCAGTTCTGGACACAGCGCAGTTTCGGGCCTATCCTCCCGAACATCGAGTCCGGGATATTTGGGCTACGATGCTGATGTTCCAGCCTCTGTCCCGGATTTCGGTACGGATGACCCTGAGGCTATTGCGCCTCATGGCCTCCTGCATCCCGCTGGTGGATCAGGCCTGGTGGCATTTTTGGGCTCTGCAGGGGTACCTGAAATTCCAGTGGGCACAGCATCAAAGGAATCTGTCTGATGGCGTCCAGATCTCTGTGGGGACTCCACATCAGTTGCAGTGGTGGCTTACAAACCAGGATTGGGTTCAGGGCAGATCCCTCTCCCTTCTCCCCCCAGAGTTTACAGTGGTGACTGATGCGTCACTTCTGGGATGGAGCGGCCACATGGGAGAATCGGAGATCAGGGGCCTCTGGTCTCCGGCGGAGTCCGGGCTTCGCATAAACCTTCTGGAGCTCAGGGCGATTTGTCTGGCACTGAAGGCATTCCTTCCCTCTGTCAAGGGACGAGTATTGCAGGTTCCCACAAACAACACTTCTACCATGTAGTATTGCAGCAAAAAGGGCAGAGTGGGGTCGTGGACCCTGTGTCAGGAGGCCCTTCGCCTCTGGAAGTGGCTGGAACATCAGGGCATGTCCCTGGTGGTTCAACACCTGGCAGGTTCTCTGAACCTCAGGGCGGACAAACTCAGCCGCCGGTGCCTGATGGATCACAAATGGCGTCTTCACTCGGAGGTGGTGCAAGGTCTCTTTCAGCGGTGGGGAGAGCCTTGGTTAGATCTATTCACCAACGAAGAGAACGTGCAATGTCAGCAGTTCTGCACGTTGGAATTTCCAAGGCGGCACTCTCTAGGTGACGCTTTTCATTGCGTGTGGAGTTGCTGTCTGCTATACGCCTTTCTGCCTATACCACCTCTGCCCAGAGTGCTGAAGAAGATCTAGCGCTACCGGGCTCAAGTGATTCTTGTTGCTCCGGACTGGGCATGAAGAGACTGGTATCCCGAGCTCTTGAACATGGCCATCGATCCTCCGATCCGTCTGCCCCTTCGGCAGGATCTTCTGTCGCAGCAGCAGGGGACGGTCCTCCACCCAAACCTGTCCAGCCTCCACCTCCTTGCATGGAGATTGAGCGGCGACAGTTGACAGTTTTCGACCTTCCTCCCGAAGTCTGTGATTTTGTTCTGGCAGCCAGACGTCCCTCCACCTAAACGGTATATGCCTGTAGATGGAACAAATTTGTGGCATGGTGCGCAGCAAAGGCTATGGATCCCCTTTCTGCCCCTCTATCTGAGGTTCTCCTCTTTCTGTTTTCTTTGGCCCAGCAGGGCTCTGCTCTGAGCACTCTCAAAGGCCGTCTTTCGGCCATTTCGGCCTTCCTTCGCCTTCCAGATCAACCTTCTCTTTTCTAGTCCCCTATTGTAAATCACTTCCTTAAGGGCATTACTCACCTCTTTAATCCTATTCCTTTCGTAATGCCCCAGTGGCACTTGAACGTTGTCGAAACATACTTGAGGTGCGCGCCCTTTGAGCCGCTGCATAATTGTCCTCTCAGACCCTTGACTCTAAAGACTGCCTTTCGGGTTGCCATCACCTCTGCTCGCAGGGTGAATGGGCTCCAGGCTCTTTTTTCTAAGCCTCCTTTCCTTGCTGTTCATCCAGACAAGTTTGTCCTTAGAACTCAACCTTCTTTTCTTCCCAAAGTGGTTACCACTTTCCACATAGACAGACCATCACTTTGCCCACCTTCTTTCCGCCTCCGCATCGTTCTAAAGAGGAATAAAGGCTCCACCGCCTGGATCCAAAATGTGCGCTGTCATTTTATTTGGATCGCACAAGACAATTCCAGGTGGATGATCAGCTCTTTGTCGGATATGTGGGCGCCAAGAAAGGTCGGGCCTCGCAAAAGCGAAGTATCTCTTGATGGGTCGTTCTTTGCATAAAGATCTACTATTCTTTAGCAAAAAAGGAACTTCCAGTGGGGCTGCGTGCCCGTTCTACCAGGGCGACTGCGGCCACTACTGCTTTGTGATGTGGAGTATCCCTAAATCATATCTGCCAGGCAGCTATGTGGGCATCGCTGCACATATTTACTAAACACTACTGCCTGGACAGCCAAGTCTGAAGAGATGGCTTCTTTGGCCGTTCTGTTCTTCAGGACGTCCTGGTGTGAACTTGGTTCGCAGACCCACCTGCGGGATTGGTATTGCCTGGGTATCTATTCTAAGGTAAGGAATCCATAACAAATAGTCTCTTTCAGATGAACAAAGTACTTACCTTTGGTAAAGATATATGTGTGAGAGACATATATTAGTTATGGATTTCTTACCACCCCACCCATCCTACCCGTTATGCGAACAGACTTCTAGAGTTAGGGACTCCCTTTCAGGGCCCTAGTTTTGTGCACCAGTGGTCAGTGTCTTACATGGCTCTGCGCTTCTGGCGTGAAATGTTGTGTAAAGAACTAACGTCAGCACGCGGGGGGCATCTAAGTAGATAGAACGTCGTCACAACGGTGACCACAATTACATCGACGAACACAGAGTCAACTGACGCCACCTACTGACGCGCAGGGGTACTGCTGAGAAAAAAATCTCCGGATCCAGTTTGACGAGTGGGAGTAATTCTAAGGTAAGGAATCCATAACTAAGATATGTATCTTACAGATATTTCATTACCAAAGGTAAGTAAGTTGTTAATTTTGAAACCAAGAACTTCAATTAATGTCAGCAATAAGCAAGGTAAGTAAAAGCAATCCACAGTTGTGTGCAATTATGCACAATGTTATCCTATGAAGAAAAATACAGTACATTAGGACTTAGAGGTTCACCTTCTTGAATTTGAATGTTAGGGAGCCAGAGTCCAAAGTTCTACCACCAGATACTCTGGAGCGTCCCAGATTCAGCAGGAGCAGGGGTGCAGCAGGAGGCTGCTCCTGACTGAGAGATGCACTTTGCGCATCAAAGCTTGGATCACCTGTTTGCTCTGCACCCACCCCACTGGATTGGGAATCTCTGATAGCCTTTGTTCCCCTGTGGTCCCAGGCCCATGCAACCTCTACACTTATTTGGGTGCCCTTGGACTTGCCTACAAGTCCCTCTGTGCAGCCTGTTTTTAGGTGCCCCTCCTTCTTCGTAGTGCACCAGCTACTTACAGGTAAGTCCAAGGGCACTCAAATAAGTGTAGAGGTCACATGGGTCTGGGGACCACAGGAGCACAAAGGTTTTCAGAGATTCCCCAGCCGGTGGGCCTGGATGCAGAGCAAACAGGTGATCCAAGCTCTGGTGTGCAAAGTGCACCTCTCAACAGGTGCAGCCACCTGAGAGGGGCTGGTGCAGGATAGCTGGTCCACTCAGGGAGTGGGTCTCTAAGCTGCTGACGTCCCTTGACGGGTGCTTGGTCCACAGGCAGTTGGAGTCCATCTTGGACTCTTGTAGTTGTTCTTGGGTTGGTGCTGCTCACCTCCGGAGGATCCTGGTGCCGCCAAACCAGGTGGGGAGGCAGATTTGATCTTTCAGAGCTGATGTACCTTCTCCTAGGCAGTTGCTGCATCGATGGGGCAAGGGAGCTGCAAGTCGAGAGTTCACACTCTGTGGTTTCAGTGCCTGCAATGCAGAGGAGTAGCTCCTCAACTCCAAGGGAGTTCTTAGGCTATCTGGCAAAGTGCTGAAGGGCCCCTGGGGTTTGTAGCGGTCTCTCAGAACCAGGACCAGACAGTATTCTGCGATTATCGAGTCTTTGGGCTGCAGGCCGGGTTTTGCTCCAAAATCCAGTCCAGGTTGTCTGTTCTTTGGTTCAGCTGCTCTTCTTTGGCCCTGGTCTTCTTGTGTCCTTCGAATCTCAAATTCAAGGCTCAAGGGTGCCACCTAAATACTAAATTTAGGGGCTTTAAAGGGAGTGCGAGGTAGTAGCCATTGGGCTACCTACCTTTAAGTTGAATACGCCCTCTAAATGCTCACTCCACGTGGGAGGTGGGCATGACTCTGACCCTGATACATTATTTTCCCCATCTTCAAGGTGGTGGAAAGTGAGCTGGGGGGTCCACATTGCCTGCCCCGCCTTGGGGGTGGTGAACGTTGGTTGAGAACCCTCCTCCTTGTCTAACTAATTTTCCCAGTTGTCTTCCTGCCAAAAGTGGGGTCAAGACAATCGGGGTTGCCATCTGCTGCTAGCAGGAGAGGTGTGGGTCAGAGTTCAAAGGTGGTATCGCCTTTGAAGCTTCCCGCCCAGTCAGTTAAAGGATATCGACTCACATGTGTGGTGTCTGCATGCAAGACCTCTTTGTCACTTTCTGGGCTGATCAAGGTCAACCCAGAGCAACAGGTCGCCACCTAGTGTCTGTGGTCAGAGTATCCACCAGAAAGAGTGTCACCAGAAGTAATTAACTTGTTAGTATGGCTTATGCTAATTTCAAAAGCTGCAAAATCACCTAGTCACCCATTTCTGCAATTCACATATATATTTTTCTTTTGTTCAAACAATCAATCCCTAGATTTATAAAGTGCTACTTGTCACCCATGAGGGTATCCAGGTGCTGGCAGGGGCCAGTTGATTAGCTGAATAGCCAGGTCTTCAGGGATTTTCATTACTCTGGAAAACATACTCAGACTTCAGATTGGTGCTTTAACGTGTATTTTTTATCCTGCTAGAAGTCACATTTTATGAAAATATCCACAATTCAAATTTAGAATGTCTATATATGATAAATAAAACAATTAAAAGAATGTTGTTCCATGTTTATTTGATCTAGGTGACAAGCAAGATCAAAAAGGCCACAGATTATGCAAAAGAACATTTCCTGGACATTTTGATTAATGTACTTCACAAGAAAAGGTAAGATTTAAAAGATACAAAGCTGCCTTTAGGCCTTTTCTCCACAAGTTTCAAAGTGATTTTGTTTTCCAGCGTATTGCCCACAAATAAATGTGACATTCAAAGCACTGAAAATAAATGCCTTCTCTATCCACTTGTACAACAATTGGAATTATCAATCATTACCATTTCCCTTTCAACTCACCCACATTTGCAATGACATCTCATCTGTTTATTCATGAATTTTACTCCTTCAGAGCACTAGGTGTAGCTAAAGTGATTTACTTGAAACATAAGGATAGCAGAGATAGTCAAGTGCACATAAATATGATTGTTATGTTATCGTGTGTTAATTAAATTTATACAGCGCACGTATACCCTCAGGTGTCTTGGCGCTTCTAGTGCTACATACTGTGCTAACAGCTACTGCTACTAAAAGAGCCAGGTCTTCAGTTGTTTTCTGAACTCAAGAAGGCTGGGAATTTTTCTGAGATATAGTGGAAGGGAGTTCCATTCCTTGATGGTATTGTAGCGGAAATCTCCCCCCCCCCCCCCTCCACCCCCCCAGTTCATCTTTTTTATCCTGACCACCGGCATTAGATTAGCATTAGCCGAACGCAAAGGTCTATTTGATGAATAGCATCTAAAAAGATCCTCTAGAAATGTTGGCCCTTCTTTGCGCAGTGCCTTATGGGCAATGCAGAGTGCCTTAAACTTTATCCGCTGATTGACTGGCAGCCAGTGAAGTTCTCCCATTGCTGATCTGGTAGACTGATATTTAGGTATGTCCAGAATCAGTCTTGCGGCAGCATTTTGTACTGCCTGTAACTTCCTGAGGAGGGTGGATTGCACATTGATGTATAGTCCATTACAGTAGTCAAGTTTGGACAAGACTAAGTAGGTTACAACCAACTTTCTGGAGGATTTAGGAATAAAAGGCACAATTTTTCTTAGTATTAATCGTGAAGAACGAAGAGGACACAACCTTGGAGACTTGAGCTTTAAAGCTAAGTTTCTCGTCAATGATAACCCCAAGGTTTTTAGCTTTATCCACAGGGGTGGGGGGCAAGATTATCTGGCCACCAAGCTGGGGACCAAGGTGGAAAGAGGTTTCCGAACATAATCACCTCTGTTTTGCTTGAGTTTAATTTCAAGCAGTGAGTGCTTATCCAATGACTTAGGGTGAGCATACAATCATGGAGTTTTAATCAGTGGTTGATGTCCTTATCCACTGCCAAGATCACCAGCTGGGTGTCATCGGCATAAGAAGTGGGAATCAAATTAAAACTTCTTATCAGTGGTGCTACATAAATATTAAAGAGTGTGGGCATAGGAATGTGGTGCAGAAGGCTAGCAAAAATACGTAAAAAAGTAAACACTTCATTTTAACAAAAATCCTGACGAAGTCAGAAAAGAGGAGTTCAGCTGGAAAAAGATTTTAGAGTGCACATGCCAACCAGACAAGTCCAGAAGGTAAACAAGTATTGGCAAAGCCAGTAGGTCTCTGCAATGTGGATATCTTTTAGCAAAGTTACCTGTTCGTTTTACCACCCACAAGTCCGTCTTTTCAGGCTGTGTTTTCAAAAGAGCAATAATCTTCTTGAAAATGTAAGTTTTAATAGTCACATCCTCAAAGAATAGGTGAGAAGTGATTTTGTATTGCTTTTTTAGCAGCCATTTTATGTCTTCATCCTGTGTGCTGCATATATTCTCAGTAGTCTTTTGGGGGGGAGGTGTGGTTTTATGTCATGCAGTGGGTCTGAAAGGAGCTTTTAAAGGTCTCCATTCCGCCCGCCACTCAGACGATACCACAGTATTGTCAGAGAGGTAAGAGATGGGGCTCCTGGCTGAGATTAAAGTTCAGTGGTAATCTGAGCTGCGTGTCTTATCTAATTTGTCCAGGCATTCTTCTCAGATCAGCCTAGGGCTGCAGGCTTCCCATTTCTTGTGCCAAACTCGAAGACTGCCTCTTATCTGCCATAGATGAGGAGGCAGTGCAGCTGCTACTAACCTTTGATCAGTGGAGTTTTGGGGAGGACAGGAGGGCACATCAACAGAGCCCTGACCACCATACTGACCAATTATGTAATCCAGATGATACAGAACCCCTGTAATTCCCGAGTATATGGCACTAAGGTAACTAGGACATTAATACACCAGGGGTCTCCCATGGGCTGCAGCATGTATTGTGCCACACATGGGAGCCCATACAAACTGTGCCTGCAGGTCTGCCACTGCAGCCTGCGTGAAATGGTGACTGCACCTTTCACTTTAGATATAAGGTTTTTTATATCCCGGTCACTGCACTTAAAACCTATACGTTACCCCCTAAGGTAGGCCTTACAGCCCATAGGCAGGGTGCATGGTTCTAAATGTGAAGGTGCCCCTGCACAAGCCAAGACTCCCCTACAAACTCCGTAGTCCATTCTCTGGCTTGGTAAGAGAGAATGTAGTGGACACTGGCCAAGTCAAAATGTCCAGCTACATAATGGCTCCACCCAACACAGTCATTTTTGGTATCAAACATGTTGAAATCATGCCACTACACCGATTCGGGTGCTAGTTGCATGATCCCATGTACTGTACTTAGAGGACCCCCCACCATGTCTAGCTGTGAAGCTTTGCAGGGTCTGTGTGCAAGCCAGTGCTACTGCCGACCCCAGACACTGTTCTGCCCTCCTGCTGCTTAAATTGGGCAGGGAAGGCAGAACAAAGGATTTCCTGTAGAGGAGAGGTGTAGCTACCGCTCCTTTAGAAATAGATGTCTGAGGCTAGGGTGGGGGAGCTTCTGAGTGCCTCCAGACTGTTTTGAGGGGCACACTCGGTGCTCTCCTTGCATAAACCCAGTCCAGGACCCCTTGGCTCTTACTCTGGAACAAAAGTACCCAAAGGACAGGGGAGTGACCATCCCCCTGTCAAGCTTCTCCTCTGGAGGTGCTTAGAGCTCTTCCAGGTAGCCACTTGATTCCGCCATCTTGAATTTTAGATGGGCAGTGGCCCCTGGGAGCATCTGACTGGCCAGTCCACCAGCGTAGCGTACCTGAACCACCTTGATAGATGGGTCTCTCAAGAAGTAGTCCTACCCCCTTTCTGGGTTACTTAAGGCTCCCCTGAGGGTGGATCCTTAGACTCTGCTACTGGACCGATCCAGGAACTAAGACAAAGACTGCTTCTGGAAGGAAGGCTCCTACTGCAACTTTGTCTCCGTGCTCTTCCAAGTTCTGCAACCTCAGTGGCTGTGCATCCTCCTGAGTCCCCATGACTCTGCATGCATCAAGAGAGCAAGAAGGAATCTCCCTTGTAGTGAAGGAGTCACTCCCCTGCATACACAGGTATCTCAACAATGAGGACAACTGACTTGTGGATCCTGCTGTCCCATTGTCTCCACAGGCCTGGCCAGTCTTCCCTGCAACTAGGGAGACTATAACCCTTCTCCAGCCGACTAGAACCGCATCCCCTGTGCACCGAGTCTGTTTGCCGTTGCCAAGGCTTGTTGTCTCTCCTGACCAAAGATCTTCGAGCTCCAGGAAACCACAGCCTCCTGCATCCATAGCTCCAAGAGTGACGTCCTCTCTGCTTCTCCAGCGAAGTAGGCATCCATCTTCTGTATGCTGCGGAGGTCTCCCTGCGACTCCCTGTGCCTGCTGCCAGAAGGTCCTGCTGGGGTCCCCATTGATTCCTGCTGGCTCTCCTGCTTGTTGAGAACCAGCTCCGACTTACCCTTGCTGGGTGACTCCCTCAGACCTTGCTGGTCTGCAACTAAGTATTTCTACATGCACGTCTGTTGCATTTGCCAAGGCTTGTTGGTGGTCCTGTCAGCCACTGACCTTCCTGCATCCCATCAGCTGATGTGGGACAGCTCATGGACATTACCTGTGCCTCTGCAACGTTGCCCGGGTCCCACAGCTGCATCTTCAGGATCTCTGTGCTGCAGTATAGTACCTCGACAAGGCTTCTCTTTCATTTTTGTGATGTTTTACCAGTCTAGTTTATGATTTGACAATTATGTAAGAGTTGTTGCAGTACATGTTGGTTACTTTACTTGTCTTTTTGGATACTTTGTTTTAGGATTCAACCTTTACTTATGAATTGCTGTATCACTGTCTGGTCTCTGGTTATTTTGTTTTTATTTTTTGCCTATATATGTTAAATGTACACAGCCTTGAAAAAGCCCCAGGCCTGGGATTCACTAAAGGGGGTTAAACACATTTTGGCTGGCTTAGTGTTAAAAGGCATAATGTGACAAATAATATTGGATTCAACGCCAAGAACAGACCTCGCAAGCTCTTCAATCTGGTCAAACACCAATCCAATAAGCTGGTCAAAACCTCGAAAGAAACACTCAAGTCTTTAATATCATCGGAGGAATTCTCCTCCTTTTTCGCTGACAAAGTCACAGCCTTAGAAAATTAACTTAGTGCCGCCACATACTCTCTAGCCCTTCCTGGCATGCACCCTTCTCCTGCGATACCCCCACAGACTTCACCTAAAAATCAAGCACTTTGGACTGACTTCAACCTCTACGACGAAGACTCTGTATCTAAAATCCTATCGTCCCTAAAACTGAATAACCATTTCAACGACTCGCTCCCCTCCAATTGTCTAGTGGCCGTCGCCCAATCCATTATTCCTAGCTGGACTGCAATAATTAATGCCTCGCTCCAGCAGGGTTCCATTCCCGACTCTCTGAAAGCCAGCCAAGTCTTCCCCATTTTGAAAAAGCCGTCGCTGGACCCAGCCATTCCAGACAATTTCAGACTTATCTCCAACATCCCCCTCTTAGCCAAAGTGTTGGATAAGTGTGTACAACAGCAACTAAGTTAATACACCAACAACTTCCACCTTCTCAATGACTTTCAATCTGGATTCAGACCTGGGCACAGTACTGAAACGACCATGCTCCACATCGTTGACGACGCCCTCCAAGCTTTGGACCAAGGGAAAACGTGCCTTCTAATCTTCCTAGATCTATCCTCGGCCTTCGACACGGTCAACCACAAAAAACTAATTGAACGCCTCGAACTCAGGATGGGTTTGAATGGCTCTGTTGTAGGGTTTAGATCCTTCCTCCAAAACCGATCGCAGCAATTCCTAATCAACGGTAACCTTTCTGCTCCCTCTCCGGTCAAAGTCAGAGTCCCCCAAGGATCAACCCTGTCCTCTACCCTCTTCAACTTTTACCTCGAACCACTTGCCGAAGTATTACGCTAAGCAAATATCTCCTACCATATGTATGCTGACGACACCCAGCTCTACAGCAAAGCCTCCTCTCTCGAGGATATTCTCTCCCTGAATGAGGCCCTGAAATCAACCGTCCATTGGCTCACCTCCAATCAACGCAAGCTCAACGCTAAGAAAACAGAATTTCTCTTAATTTCCCCTCGAAAAACCAATCCCGAGACGATGATATGGATCAAGGCTATCACAGCCCTAGATTGCCCACCGACCATCGTGGACTCAGCAAAATCTCTGGGAATAACCCTTGACTGCAAGTTGAACATGCAAGACCACATCAACTCGATGGCCAAATCAGCCAGATTCCACTTGAACTACCTCTGGAAACTGAAACCCTTCCTTCACACTACCGACCTAAAAAGTGCAGTCCAAGCGCTAGTTATCTCCAGACAGGAATATGGCTGCTCCACCCTCTCTGGTTTACCCAAGATCTCCCATATAACTCCACACCTGAAAGTATTGAACTGGCTTCCCCTCGAGGCCAGAATACAACTCAAACTTGCTCGAATTACACACAAGGCCTTACACTCAAACTCCCCTGCTTATCTCGCACAGAAACTTGTGGTATCCGGTGGAATCAGAAACTCACGGTCCGCCAGAGACCTCTTACTCCAACCTGCGTGGTTCTGGAAAAAAAAAACTTCTATCCGGGCTTTCTCTGGATCCGCTCCAAGAATATGGAACTCTCTCCTGCCAGCCATCAGAAGAATCCCCTCTCAGGCACGTTCCAAAAAGGAGGCCAAAACCTTCCTTATGGGTAAATTCCTCTCCTAAATGCTGCCTCCTACCAACACATAGACCATGACCAACTACCGACTTCCTTCGAAATACTGAGCTACCTCATCCAGAAATATGGGGCCTTATCTGGAGTTATTTAAATGTAAACTGTATATACATGTCCTCTACCCTTAATGTGATTCCTTGCCAAATGTGATCCCCTGTAAAGCGCTCTGATACCCTAACGGGTCAAGTTCGCTCTCTATAAAACAATAAAAATAAATAAATAAATACATAAATAAAACTAATAAAATGTCTTGCAAGGAAACATATCACTTAACCACTAATATTTGAACTAGTTTTTCTTCAAGTGAATTTGAGGACTTAATATAAACTAACCTATCCCTTTTCTAGTTTGACACTACCATTTGGGCTTTTAGGGGATGACCCACCTATAGGTTAGTTGTTATCGTGCAAAAGTATCCATATTTAGGTGACATTGTTCTCCCGAGATCATTACCTCTACTTGTTTGAATCCCCAAAGCCTAATCCATGAGTACGCCCATATTGTATTGGGAACGGTAATAGCGGTATATGGACCATTGTGGGAGGGAATATGGTGACTGGGAAGGAAGGGGGTGTCTAGAGGAGCTCCGGCAGAAGAATTATGGTAGGTTGGATCCATGGATGGAAGAATGGACTAGTTTGCCCTTGTCTATCACGGGGATAATTGCGATCACTCAAATGGTGATCCTTCCAAGGCTTCTTTATCTCTTTGTCAGTATACCCAGCCACTGACTTGATCGTTTTTTGAACTCATCAAGTCCCTTTTGATCGGTCTGGTGTGGGGTGGCGACAACCGAGATTGGCATGGGAGGTGCTAATTCTGTGTTTTGAACTGGGCGAAATATGGGCTCCTGATTTGGAACTCTACTATTACTGTGCACAGGCGCAGTTTATTCATTATTGGGTTCATCCACCACCTTTCCTGCCGCACCTCGCAGTGGAGACAGACACTGCTGCTTCCTGCCCATTGATCACTGCAGTCTGTGCTGCGCCAACACTTCTTAACCCCTTCCATGCTCATGATGGAACGGTTCCGTCATGAGCGTCGGTTGGCCTGTGCTTATGACGGAACCGTTCCGTCATGGTTCCATAGCCCCAATGGAACGTTCAGCACAGCGCAAAAATTTGCGCCGCGCTGAAGGGGTTAAGGGCGAGATTGACACAGTGAGATGTGCAGTGTGGACGTGGGATTGGCCGTGCCAAAGAGCCCGATTGACTATTTTATACTTCAGGGGCCTAATTTTGACAATTTACCTGACCTTGCCTCTCACGATGGATAAACGGGTTTGTCTGCAGCTAAGGCGCATGAAGCTGGAGGTGGTAGGGGACTTTTACAATGATGGCAAAGTTATCACGCTAGGTAACCTCCAGCTTGTAATTGACCGTATGCCTCTGCATGTATTCATTTACCACCGACCACATTGAGCCTGTAAACCTCCAGGCGCTGGATTGAATCCTGACCTCTTCCTCCTCAGGAGCTTGGTTACACTGATATATGCTTCTATAAAGTACCGGTTGCTGAAGCCAAAGCTCGCTCTGAATGGCAGAGGGAGCTTAATATGGACATCCCAGACCAACTCTCGTCTGTTGTTGTCCCAAACTGGCACACTGTCCCCCAACTATTGCTATGTCTAATTCATGTTAGATTTTTGCATAGACTGTTTTGCACATCCCTCCAATTTTATATAATCGGCCTAGTGAATGATACGAGGTATGAGTGTTGTAGTACGAGTGATGCAGGGTTTTGTCATTTAACCTGGCAGTGCCCATAGGTAGCTGATTACTGGGCCCAAGGATTTGAAAGCATAGAGGAGCATCCTATAGTGGCTTTCCTGAGATAGGTGAAGGAGGTCCTGACTGATGTACATAAACTCACAGCTATGATGTTACTGTTATCAAAGAGACGCGTGGCAATGCATTGGGGGAGCAGCACTAACCCCCTGGGTTGGTTCCTAGATTAAAGATATTGTATATTGTCATTAACAACCAGAATAGTATTGGTCCTTAATGCCAGTTAAAAACAAGCCAAAAGATATTTGGCCTACTTTTGTGACCTACCTGGCTTTGCGATCTGGCCACCAGCTGGGGGAGGACCATTAACTTCCTTGACTACTCTGACAGTGGGCAGTGATTACTGTGATAAAGTGCAGGGTTAAGATCCCTACTTTACCGCCTGCCCCCACCCCAACCCTCTACCAGAGTGGCTGATGCCTCCCGACCATACTTGATGGATGGGAAGTGGTAAGGCGACCTGGGACCTCACATACTAGCTCTCTGTGTTATTCCTTATATAATGATTGCCGCATGAATGCCTCCTCGCACTTACAGATGGCTTGCCGCTGTGACAGATTTACAAATTTGAATGGCATGTACTCATTTTTCCGGCATGGAAATGTACTGGATGCAGTTTGCCTGTCCTGCAAATCCATTAAATAAAGAATATAAAATGGGGATACATAAGGGGGTGTTTAGTGCCTAACTGTTAAGCGCAACTTACAACAAACCTGTGTGATATATTAATTGGATTGTGTAACTTTTAGTTCTGCAGTGAGATCAAAGTACTTTCTTATTTTCACTAAACTGGACATATGTCCGTTATGTTATTTTGTCTGTTGAGTGGCTATTGACTTCCAAGATGTTGTCCCCTCACATTACCTCTGTGAAAAGCCTGTAACTGATCGCCCTTGCAACCCTAAGAGTCAACTGTGGATATGGTTGTAGTTGGTGGGGGACGGTTTCAGAGTTACACTTGACAAGATTTTCAGGGGTATGAGAAGGTGACTCCAAAAGAGTTCCTTGAATTTGTGTCTGTCGATGTTACAGCGGAAGCACAGAGTTACGGAGACCTGGGGCAGAGGGTGAGCTCCCCACCCGAGAGACTAGTTAAAAGATATGGCAATGTATGAAGAATTAGAAGATATGTACGCTTCTACTCTCCCAGGCTTATCTTGCCGAATTGATTTCCGGACTCCACTACAAAACTACCTCACCACCTTAAATGATCTCCAAGAAGCATAGGGTATATTAATGGTTCAACTGTAATGATCAAACTAGTGGGTGGGACCTGTATGTTTTAATTCTCGCTGATTGTACATATTGATACCATAGTATCTTTAAGATTGTAATCTTTGATGCTGTTTGTATGCAATGGTAAATTAGCAATATTGAATGTGTATTTTTGCATGGACCGTTTAATTAAGAAAATATATACATAAATAACTTAGATCAATGTCTAAAGTATGTATGCAGTACCAAAACAGTTATAAAGTGCAAAACAATAAAACTCCTAAACCAAATGTGTAAAATAAAGTAAAATTTAACAAAGGAAATTACACCAAAATGACAAAAATCCTATAGGAAGAAACAGAGGAATGAATTTTAAAGTTTTAAGTAGGAGCAGTGCCAAGAAGCATAAAGCGACAGTGATAGCCAGTGGTCGCTGTAGACCAGGTCCGAGGTGCAGTTTCTCACAGCCCACAATAGAGCACGGGCTGGATGAACCAACCTGGTGACTTTAGTATTTTAAGTCCTAATCAACTGCAGGAGTAAACTTCTAAACCTCCCCGGATCTCAGGGGAGGTACTTAGAAACTTCCAGAAGTCAGGCAGAAGTCAACAGTAGGTTCCAGTCCAGATACAGTTACCACAGATCAACTGGGCAGTTTCAGAATAGACCTCTTGTGGATTCTTGTATCCATGTAGCTTGAAGTCCACCTTGACCTTGGAGTCCACTTCTTTGTATTAGGTACAAAAGAGAGCAGTTCCAGTCCTTCAGTGCCTTTCTCAGGCTGCAGACAGATGGTTCAGTCCTCTTCTAATCTTCCTCATGTCCAGGAGTGTTCTGAAGTGGGTCCCTGGAGATGCCACATTTATGCCTGGCATGTGTTAGTGGGTGGGAAAAATGTTACCAGACCTGCAGGTCTAGTGACTTTATTAATATACTCAACCTAACGGTAATGTACTTGACCTGTAAACAGTTCTCAGATTGTGTGACCCTAAGAAAATATTTTACTTTACATGGACACCTTTTTCTTCATTATCGCCTATGAGAGCACATTCATATATGTGAATTAAGCATTTATGGTGTACAAAAACAATTTTGTTAGATTTAATAGACTAAAGGTTTGGTCTATGTACAATATGAACATAGTCCACATATAGTGTACACCTGACCCCTAAATTGCCTCTTACTTCACTAATAGCATTGGCATTAGGACGGGGGCAGGATTGTTTCTCAGTTCATGTTTAAAAACTCAGTTTTAATAACTATTTTACTAAGCATGTGGTAGCACACTGTCATTTACAGACAGTGCATTTTCCATTGAAATGGCCACAAACCTTCCAACCAACATGCAGTTTTACTGATAAAACTATATAGGCTATGTAGGAGACTGGCTTTTTATGCAGTGTACGAAAATGAGGTACTCAATGCAGAAAGTCTATTCAACCCTTATTGGTTTACAGGGGCTTGCTTCAACAATCCCAAAGTGCTCAAGTAGAGGAGTTGTGGTCGAGCAGTTTAGGCTGACCAGAGGGGAGTGTTGAGAATTTGTTGGGCAATAAATGAGACAAACACTCAATAAGAAATCCAAGACCAATTTAGAAAGATAACACAGATATTTTGTATAGTTTTAGACACCAAGATCATTGGGATCAGGTAAGTACTTTAGGCGTTATTGATTTTACAAGAAAACAGTAATGACAGCTGTCAGATTTGAGGCATGAACCTCGAACATGGTAATGTTATCCTATGGAAGGAAAAGACATGTACTGCATACATATACTTGTAAGTTTTTGTCGAAGGGGACCTTTAGGACTTAAGATGCTGGGGGGCCATGGTCCAAGAAATCACCAGCAGTTTGGATTTACTTTCCCTGGTGTGTCTGGGTGCACAGGTACTGGTCGCGTTGGTAGCCTCGAGCGCTACAGTGTGAAGTTTCAAGGGACCTGTCAAAACAACAGATACTGCATAGGGGACTTGGGGGCAAGTTCGGCAGAACCCAGAGAGGGTCTCTGCTCGTGGGGGTCTCTGGAGCAAGAGCACTCAGGCAGACGTCATGTCCCCAAGCTATGGGGCTCGGGTGCAGAGGTACTGGCTGGCTGACCACTTTGCGTTTTAGCCTCTCACGGTTCTCGGTTGACCTGTAGAGGAAGGAAGAACAAAAGAGCAGGGCCACTCTTGATGTGGAGCTCACCTGTAATGAAGTCCCTCGACATGCAGGTACGTTATGGCAGCAGTGGAGTCCAGACTGGAAACAAAAAAGCCTTGGTTGATGCAAGTTTCCTCATTAGTACCCCAGAAGTCAGGTCATTGGTGCAGGGGGCTCCTGGAGGGTCTAGCGTCTCGAACCTCACCAGAGAGACCGGACTGACCTCCTTGAGCCTCTAGAACCCCTTCCTATCATGCTGCTCCTTCGGTGGGCCCGATGGCCTACAACACGGGGTACCGGGCAGATGCTGATGGTGCCTACAGATGCAGGGGGATGGCTCCTCCACCCCAAGGGACATGCTTAGTGGTTGGCAAAGTGTTGGACAGTCCCAGAGAGGCTGAGAGGATGGGCCGCTTTTGGACGAGTGTGGCTGTTGCTGTTGTCAAGGTTCCAGCAGCAAGGCAGGGTTTGGCACCACGTTTTAGTTTGTCCTCCGTTCTTGCGGTGACTGCTCTTCTCTGTCCTTCTTCTGTTCCCAGTTAAACGAATATCAAGTCCTGGTGAAACCCTTCTTCGACTGTCCACTTCTGGTGGCCCAATTTCGGTGTGTGCCTAGCCTGAAAGTGTGAAACACCTCATAAATATCTAATTTCCTCCCTACTCTGGTGTCAAATGGGCCCCAGGGCACCGGTTGGCATTCCCAAGGTCTGGGGAAAACTGGCTTGTATATCAAATGCGGCAGAGGCTTTTGCTAAATCCCAAGCCATCCTGCTGGAGGAGGTGTAAACACCCTCCACCAGAGCAGTTATTGATTTTGACCTCTGAGAGCGTGGGCTCTCCCTGGCAGGGGGCCAGAAACTCATCTGTGGTGGCCGGATGGATGTTACCCGTCAGCCAGCATACTAAGAGAGTAGGAGGTTTTCAGAGGGCACCTTAAGGTGCCCTCTGGGTGCATGTCATAATAAATCCAATACTGGTATCAGTATGCATTTATTAAGACAAGGTGTTGATACCAAACACCATTACTTTCAGTGAGGCCATCATGTAACTGGGTAACTCCAAATGACCAGTGCCCAATACATGGCTTTAGAATGGCTACCTGAGCACCTGCAATGACTAGCAATGGAACTGGGCATTAGATGGGCACATCTCCTTATGCAGTTGTGTCCTCTGATGTATTATAATACACCCTGCCTCAAGGCTCTACCGCCTGCTGTAGGGGTGACGCACATATAGTACATGCAGTGGGCATGGAAATTGTACACAGGGTGTTTTCAATATTGTGTTTTCACAATGGTTTGCAGCATTTTACACATCTTCATTGGCAGTCTGCATGTGTTTCAGTGTAGGTCCCTTAGGGTGGCATAATACATGCTGCAGCCCATAGGGGACCCTCTTTAGTACCCATGCCCTGGGTACCATAGAAAACATTTACTAGGGACTTACAGGGGTGCTGAAGCCCTTGCCAATTGGGTTTCAGTTGAACGTTTACCTTGTTATAGGAAAAGATCACTGCCACTGGGGCCTGGTAAGCAGGGACTCAGTGCACTACCAATCAACAACTTTAGCACTAGTGTGCAAGAAGAGGGGGTGACCATGTCAAAAAGTGGCTCTTTCCTGCAGTGTATAACAATAATGTGTGGTAACTGAGTTTCAGCAAAAATGTTTATAATTTCCTTATTACCAAGTAAAGTGTTCAGACTTGTTTTTATGCTATTCAAATCTTTGTTTTCATCACACAGAATTATAAAAAATTTGCTTTCCTAACTATTTAAATATATTGTGAAATATTTGTACAGTTCATTTACAAGCTATTTAAATGTGTATTTAGGAAAAAAAACGTACATCCTACAGCCTTCCGTTTCACACTTGTTCTACAGCACAGTTTACTTTTACAAAATCCTCTAACTTTGCAGTCAGCAAAAAAAAAGCTTAATGCTAATCTCCAGGATAAATTAAGCAGCAAATTGTAAAAAGAAACAAGCTGACATTTGACCTCGGTCTTTGAACGCAGACCAAATGTGACAAGATAAAAACAAGGTTTAAAGGCTACCTTATTGCTCATTCACTTTCTGAGTGAACAGATCACCTGTTCTTTGTCAGCTCACTTGAACGGGCCAGTAGTTCCTAAAAATAGCTTGCAGTTATAAAATCTGACTCGCCATAGCGAGTGGCGAGTATAATTCTTGAATCCTGGCATGACTCCTGGGCACATCCTTATTATTAGGTTGAAAATTCCTGTGGACAACCCTACCCACTGTGGGTATTTTCAAGATGGCAAAGGTTTTTGTTCACACTAAACGTGGGCTCTGAGGACTGGGGGGGTGGGTGTTGTAGGGACTGTACTGTTGAAATCCTAGTGTGCTACTATACCCAATACTAAAATCAGGTTTGGGGCAGTCACTGTACTGTACCCACAATAAATCAAGAGACAGAAGTCTGGTAGAACAAAAGTAGGCATTTCCAGTAACCGGACAGTGGACACACACAAATGGTTTTGGTATCCTGCTTCCCTTCTTTTTAGGTACGCCCTCAGTGTTATATGTAAAGCCAGCAGACCTGTCAAGCAGATTTTGACATGGTAATATCAAAATTAATGCTCACAGCCATAATTTGTGAACTACCTAATTTAGAGTGCGGACAAATCGTCGCACCGATGTTGATGCACCACTAAAGGGTGCCCAATGATAATAGTTTTTAACCGACGTGCACTCTGAAAGCATACCCCCCTCCCCCATCATCCCGTCCTGATGAAGACCCGTTGTTGAGGACTTAAACCACCCGTTGTACGGTTGGGTCGAAACGTCGACGACATTCCCCTTTGGGAGCCTGCACCTACTGACCCCTGTCCCCTGCCCCATTTCCAAAAATCCCATTGCCATCTGTGCAAACTAAGGACTGCGGAATTGTATATAGTATATAAGCGAGTAAAAAAGAAGTACATTTTTTACAAGCGTTATCCAGGGCAGGCTCGTTTTTCTTGTATATAAATGACTCACACTATGTTTCTCTGATCATCTTGATCATTCACTTGAGCACACACTTTAATCTTTCTCTGTGCACGTTCTCTTTTATTATAGAATTATCCCTTGGTTTATTATTTATGTAAATATATGTATAAAGATACGTTGAAATTCTAAACTTTGTTATATTGTACATTAAACAGGCTGACCTGATTGGATTTTTCTCAGCTCTGATGGTTTGTTGGTGCTTACTGTATGATATCCTGTAAACGTGGGCTAGTATTACCTATTGAATTAACAACACTGATTCAATCTTTGTTTAAAGAAAATTAATTTAATCGAATGCTATAATTGCTTTATATGTTACAATTATGTCGAGGACCAACTGTTTTCTATACCACAGCCATATCCCTGCACATTCTCTCTTGTTCAGATGAATCATCTCTGCCCGTTAAAGCCAGCCTATTGTTTGCTCCCGTGAAGCATTTCACACTGTTTACACCTATTCAAAAGCTGATTACCCACTGGCAGATGCAGGAAAGCAAACACAAGTTCAGTCTCCAGGCCCTTCAGGCTGGGAAAAGATACCTTTCTAAACATTACTTTTCATTAACATTTATAAAAAATCTAAATTTCCAATTGAATTTTGTTTTTAATAACTATTAAAAATAGGTGTTTCATTATTTTTCTAGGTAGTCCAATTCCAAAGATACATTAGGATTTTAATTTATACTCTAGATTTGTACATGGAACAGCTAGACCTGCCACAATAAAAAATGTCTTTGACGTGCTACTCACTGTAAGAACATTAACTTCCAATTTCTACATGCCCTGCTTTTAAATACATTGCACCTTGTCTTGTAGACAACAAGGCCTACGTATGAGTGACTTACTAATTTTTAAATGGGAGGTTTTGACCTGTCCTTGTATAGTTTGAGGGTTTATTTTGACAGGGCAAACTGCATTACTTAAACTGCCACAGTCAGGCTACATTGTTAGGCCTGAGGCCATGTTTTACACTATCACTGTAGTGGATGGCACATGAGGTGCTACAGTCTAATGGTGACATTTAACTTGCAGGCACTGGGCACATTTTGTCTCATATACGAGGAAACTATAGTTAAGTTAAATAAACCACATAGGATTTGGCAATTCCGCCATATTTAAAGAGAGCATAGGCCTATTAGCACTGGTTAGCAGTGTTAAAGTGCACAGAGTTCTAATGGGAGCAAAAAAATAGGGGCCACCAAAAGACAAACAATGCAAGGTGACCAAGCAGAAAAGGTGGTTTTCCTATACAGGCCACCCCGAGCCAAGTGCTATGCCAGATCAATCAATCCCTTGACGGGCTTCCCTGCTCAGACAATGGACTGTGGACCATTCCCCAAGCTCTCTGGCATCTTAAATTTGTCAGAGTGGGGGCCGCACCCTCCAGTGCTAGACAACTTTTTTTCAACTCTCTCTTCCGCAGTCTCAGGGGTGGTACCATTTTCTGTCTCTGAGACATGGCAGGTAGTACATGCAGGTCAGAAGTGGCCTCATTAAGGTCAGGTTTGGGGTACTTTCCTCTCAGAGCAGATACCCCGTGAACAACTAGCTCTTCCACTGTGGATGGCATCGACCTTCTACTCTTCACTTTTGTATGGGCATCTGTACCCTCCATTTAGGGATTGTGTGCCCAGAAATCCATGTTTTGGGAGCGCTGTGGGCAGCTACCCTGCCAGGCTCTTTTTTGCCAGTGAAGGCTCATAGTCACAGATGCAGTCAGTGGGTATTTGGGGACTGACAATGACCGTCTTCTGTGCAAGCACCCCCTCTGATTCTTAGGATACCTTGGCCAATGGATGGAAAAAGTCATGCTCATGGACATGGTTCTCCATACAGACCTATCCTGGCAGATACTGTTCTGGGGAAACTAGCCATGCTACCACCCTCATCCAGCTGCCGCAGAGCGGTGACAGATACCACATTCACTGTTCCTCCTGGAAGTGGCATCTACCACCCTCTGGAATAACCAGCTTACCTTCTGGATCCACCTCCCAACTAAGGAATACCAGAGCATACTCTACCCTCTCCTTTTGTGAATAACCACTCCCTAGGGCTCCACTGGCTACTCCTGTGAAGTTCCTGCCTATGGGTGACTACATACATAGTCCCCCCTCTTATGCCTACTGGAGACAGTCATAACACCGGGTGGGTGAAAGGGCGGCCTAGGCTTCTGCCCATCAAACTTTCTCCCTTTAGCTCTGAAGAGGTTTGAGCATCCTTCTCCTCAAAGTTCTTTTGGTGCCCTGTTGGGGACTTCTCTGTATTTCCCTGGCCTCCTTCCCTCTGCGAAGGAGAACCTGAACCACCCTTCCTGTGGTCACTCCTGGGTACCTTCTTGCACACTCTGGTGCTAATCCAGAGGTCAGTTTCCTTCCCAAGTTCTCTAGGTACAGTTAGTTTGGAATCAGTCAAGTGCTGGAGCAACTTTGCAAACCAAATACTCAAAATGTGTACCTTTATCATCAAATTATAAAGCCCATTATACTAATTTACTTCACTGCCCTTCATCCGGCCATCCATTGCCTTACTTGAGAAATCTACAAAATCAACTCATGACTGGAATGTCTACCTCCTGCTATGCCTGAACGTCAGGCGATATTTTTTGGGGGTAATACCTAACTTAGTAATAGGGTTTCTTTCATGGGTGCATGCTTGCTCTGGTCAGTTACTTCAAGGACCATTAACATGGCCCACCTCCCAGAAATTGTCACGTGTTTTCACAGACTGACCCCTAGTATCCTTCTGAGAATCTGTGCGTACGTAGGACTGAGTCATATGCTGCAAACCACTTATTTTTGTCACCCTCCACCAAACAGCTAGGCACGAGGTCTTTCCGGATGTGGACTCTTTCACCTCTTCTAGGCACTTCACTATCCCTGCCACCATCTTCACTGGATTCAGAGTCTCTCTCGATGGCTCCTCTCATGGGCCTGCATGACCTTTTTCTTCTCCAAGGCCAGGGTCAACTTATTTTTCTCCAGGACCATAGTGGTCCGTTGTAGCTTCAAGGCTCTCTCCGCCTGTCTATTCTCTAACTCCAATGTGGACAAACTGTTGGAAGACACACAGCTTCCTGCTCTGTCCAATGCAGCGGATGCTGCTCCTGGGGAAATATAGTCCTCTGGCACTGGAGCCTTAGCACACTCGTTTTCATCTCTCTCCTTCCTCCTCCATCTCCTCTTCATCTTCATGCTCCTGTGAGGTTTATTGAAGCAGGCGTCCTTCCTCCCAAGCTCTGAGGGCAATGTGGTAGTCCTCCTTTTTAGACTCGCAGGTCAACCTTAGTCCTCAGTCCTTACACATCTTCCTCAGCTCTGCCATCCCAAGGCTGTTTGTGTTGCTTAGGTCTACCCCCAAGCTTGCAAAAAACCCAGGTGCAAAAATTGAGGATAGGGATGGCTTTAGGAAAAATAAAAAAATACTAACTAAAAATTAAAACCAAATTTAAATAGCGAAATGTTGATTTTTGATGTCACTTTATAAAGTGTTTGTTAATTTTAGTCTAAATCACTGAGTGATACTGCAAAACATAAATCCTGGATCCTACTGCTAAACACCATTGTAAGAAACCGGACTATTATTTTTGGTGGGTAAATTCCCACCTCAAAGAATATTCACAAACCTTCTCAGGGTGAACTCTCAAAGTCAGCAAATTAACCTGAACTCGACCCCGTGGTATGACACAGAGCAAACAGGCTAAACTTAGTGCAGTGTCCAAAGTATTCAGCTCAACACAGACAAATTTGAAGTCCTAATCATCAGCAGCAACCCCTCCCCCTGGGATGTCTCTTGGTGGGCCTCTGAACTTGGCCCCCCATCCACCCCTGCAGATCATGCCAAGAACCTCCGTATAATCCTGGGCACCAACGTCTCCATGAGCAGGCATGCTTCCACGTCCTGCGAATGCTACGCATGCATTTTAAGTGGCTCCTACTGAACACTAGAAAAACTTCTTAAGTAGATTTGATAATGGAAACTCCCTCTACATCGGAATCCCAGCCCATTCCTATGCTGAGTGCAAATCACCCAGAACACCGCCGCCAAACTCATCCTGAACATCCCACGAAATAACCACATCTCTCCATACCTCAACAATCTCCACTGGCTCCCAGTCCAGGAAAGATGTAAGTTCAAGGTACTCACCCACGCCTACAAAGTTTTCACTACACCTGTCCAGCTTACCTCAACCACCACCTCAACTTCTAACACCCCACCAGACACTTTCGATCTGCATCCCAGGCAAGAGCACACCTCCCTTACATCAAGAAGATCAGAAGCGGAGGACCCTTCATTTCATACCTCACAGCCAGTACCCGGACCAACCTCCTGAAACACCTCTGAATCTCTCCCTTCCTCATGGACTTCTCAAGGAACCTCAAGTCATGACTCTCCAAGACGAAACAGGCATAATCTCCTCCTCCCTTCTCAGGCCAGCCGTACTCAGCGACTGGATGCCCTCACTGGTGAATAGCCACGCTTCACAAATTCACATACTGGTGTGCTATTTTTTTAACCATTTTTCGGAAGTTTTATGTTAGCATCGCATAGGATTATGACACACACGTGGATCAATGCTATACATCAATGTTTGGTGACCCCACCATGGCCTCTGTACATACATTGCAATACAATTGGACCAACAGGAGTGATTGCTTCAATAGAATAACAATGAAAACATAATCAAGAATAAGTCATGGCAGTTTCAGTTTAAAGCATAGGGAATAAAAAACAGTACAGCAGTTGCCTTCTCATGTGCAAGCCACCTTCGCATCCACACCCTGGTCTGGTCTGAGAGACTACTTCATGTACATATGATATGACATCCATGCTCATCACATCTCCCACCTTGCCTGTGGTCATGCTCTGGGCGGAGGGGGTGAAGGGCCAGGAGTAAGACGCCATACACTAGAAGCTAGGTGTTGTTTGACAACCGGGTCAATATCCCATCTTATTCAGGGAAATCCTCCTGATGCACTTGCAGTTCATACAGCAAACTATCCCAGTCTGCAGCTATGGGGACTCTGCTCAGTCCTTGTGCCTCCTTCCTCCTAAGTGCCACTGATTCAACCCTCCCCTATTAAGCATTGCCGTGCACCAGTGTCTTAACTCGGTTAACTTGTTGGCTTTCCAATTCATGGTGATAGACCTGCAAACTATAAGCAGCTCTAGGTCTAGGAAATGATTTGTGGCGCTCCCACCCTTCATGCTTCTAAATAGGCCTAAGACTCAGTTCGCCATAGTGTAGAGGCTTTCCCGCTCTTTGATGTTAGTCAATGCGTCCATGACCTCTCGCCACAAATCTGGTACCACATGGGCAATTCCAAAACATATGCACCATCGGGAACAATTCAATTCAAATAATTTATGTAACCTCGCCAGGGTGAGATAGGCCCTTAGGCGATTATTATGTTGAATGCACTGAAACTTAGCATTGCTGGAAATTTGGTGTGGATATATCAGTACCTTGCCCCATTCCTTCTGTGTCAAGTCCTGGGTTGGTAATAGGGGGTCCTGTGAAGGGTGAGCCGGTGCTTGTGTATGCCATGTTACAAGTCGGCTGCCCCCACCTATAGTGTGTAAGGTATGAACCAGCGGGTGTTGTTCCAGCTCTGTGTCGACTATCTGCCGCAGTCGGACCAATTCGACTAGCAATCGGCCATAGGCCTAGAAATGGCCTGCTGGCAATCCACAGTCAGTATGAAGTTGCTTGAAAAGGATGATCATGCCGTTTTGAAACAGAGTACTGAGGCTATCCACTCCAGCTGCTTCCCATGTCATCAGCCCTTCCCTCCCAACAAGGTCCCTCGGTGGCATGATGTGGATCTCGGGGGAGTATGGGGACATAACCAGTATTAGTCACAGGTTTCTGCAAAAGCTGTGACATGCTACGCGCAGTATACTGTTGGCTTCTGGGGTAATCTCTTCACGTGTCAGAAAGGCCTCTCGCCTCATCCACTGTTGTGTTCCGCAGAGGGCAGCCCCAGTTTATCCAGTATCCTCCCCTCCAGCCAGTGGGCATGGCATTCCAATTGCACCACTAAATGATAGCGTTCAAAGTAAGATGCACCAAGGCCTCCCTTTTAGACTGGTAGCTGCAGCTTCTGCAGTGCCACTCAGCGCCTGTTTTTATTTCTTAGGATGCTCCCCAGCATGGCATGAAGGACACAAAATGTACTCCGGAGTAAAGAAATATAGCAGAAGCTGGAGTATCACCATTGTTTTTTTTTTTTAAGTTTTTATTCAAATATTTTTAACATATATTCCACAAAAGTAAATACAGTACTAAACTTCAGACCCTTCCAATAGGGACCCTCCCCACCCTGATCCAAAAAAAATTGAAGTTGAAATCAGATTTTCCAGATACATGTAGATTTGGGCAGATGAACTGAAAAAAAGAAGCACAATGCAAAAAAAGAGAGAGAAGGAAAAGCAAAGAGAAGAAAAACCAAGAAAAACAACAGGGTCATTTGCCTGTATATACATTGAGTGAGGGCCTTCTGTACTATCCTAGGCTGTGTTCCGTGTCTCCTTCAACCCCATAAATCCCCAGCCTTAAAGGAGCTCGGATTTCAAAGCCTCTTTTTCGGGCTTTATGTATACCGCCATCTCCCACCGGTATACTGCAAGGAGTCTGTTCAGCCAGTGGTGTACAGAAAGAGGTTCAAGGTCTAACCAGACAGTGGCCAGACAGAGTCTTAGTATGGTCATAGCTGTGAACACAAATATCTGGGTCAACCAGGGCATATACTGACTACTTACACCTAAGACTGTCACCTGGGGGTCAGCTCAATACCAAATGCCTGCATTTCTCCCAACTGCTTAGCAATCTTCATCCTGAAGAAATCAAGTTTGGGGCAGGTTGCGAACATATGGACACTGTCAGTAGTGAAGCACCCACATCGTGGGCATTGGAGGCCCGAGGACCCCTCTCACTTAGATATTTGAGCTTGCGTGATATATAAGTTGAGCCAGGTTTTAAAGCATTGTACCTGAAGGTTAATCAAGATAGATGCTGTCTGACACAGTAGGAGCGATTCCTCGCATTCCCCAGTCCAAGCTTGTAGGAGGTCCTGCCAGCGGTTTACATGTTTTGCTAAATCATCTTCCATTTCTTTATTTAACAACTTATATATTGTAGCCAATATAGGCGGGCATCTCAGCAATATATCCAACAGAGGGACGCTAGAGAAGCAGACTATTCCTCCTGATTTTTTAGCCAGAAAGTCCCTTACTTGTAAATACTTTAAAACAAATGGCACTTCCCCAGCCCGTATTTCTCTTTGAATATTTCAAAAGTATATATCTCCCCCTCCTCAACTAAGTCCCCGATTCTCTTTGCTCTCCTCTCATCCCAATACTTCATATATCCGTCATGAAAGATAGCTGGGAGTAAGTTATTATTACGCATAGGGTGTATCTATGAACCCTGCTAAGACCAAGTTTCTTCTGAAGCGCTGTCCAGACCTTGAAAGCACCAATCAAGGCCTTGAATCGGACCCTCTTGAAGTAGGCAAAATCAATATGGCGCATTAGACAACCTCTAGCCTTCGTTCCAGATATTAATTCATATATGGAAACAGCCGGCTCCTCATCTGTTTCTGCCTTGTCCCTTCCCAAAAGTCCTGTCATCTGTTTAATCATTGCTGCCCAGGAATACAGTTGAAAGTTTGGAACTGCCCGGCCTCCCCGGTCTCTTGGAAGAGTCATGAATTTGAGAGGACTTCGGGGGCGTTGGCCAGCCCATAAAAATCTAGAAATCATCTGATTTAGAGCTTGGAACCAAGACTTATCAATCTTCCCGGGGATGGCTCTAAAAAGGTATAAAATGTTTGATAACATTGCTCCTACCCATCAGTGTGAGTTTCAGATTATTCATTCTGGCAAAATCTGTTTTAAATTTCCGGAATAGTGGTCCTACATTTAATTCAACGATTTTATCTACATTTGCCGTAACCTCCACACACAAATATCTAGCATTCAGGGTTACTCGATCATCATCTAATTGTACCCTGGTATTCGTGACGATTTGCGTTTTCATATGATTGAGGTGGTACCCCGAGATACCGCCAAAGTAGCTTGCCTCTTTTTCAATTTCTATGTGGGCATCCCCTAGGCTAGGAGTAGTTGCGGCCAGGTCATCTGCATAAGCTGAAATCTTGGTATTCCCTCCCTCATTGTGCATCACCCGAATACCCTAATTTCCCTCCATCTTCTTAATTAATGGATTGACATAAAGACAACAAGGGGGAGCAGGGACACCCTTGTTGTGTGCCACGCGAGATCTTTATTATATCAGACATGCTACCCATCACAGCTACTCTGGCAGTTGGCTCCCTGAACATCGACTGTATAGCACTGATAAACCCTTTGCCCAAACCTTTCTTCTCCACAATTGCCCACAGAAAAGACCAGGATACCCTATCAAATGCTTTTTCTGCATCTAACAAGATTAAAGCCATAGGGTCTCCAGTGACCTTTGAGGATTCAAGTAGGGAGATAGTCCTCCTTATATGGTCAATTGTGCCATGCCCCAGGACAAATCCATGTTGGACGGGAGAGACCAATTTCTTGATAAACTTTAGCATATATTTCAATATCACGGTTAATCAGCGCGATCGGGCGATATGATCCCAGCTCATTAATGGGTTTTCCTGCTGGTATCAAGTTAATATCCCTTCTCACCTCCTCCTCCTTTATAGGTGCCACTAAGCTTTCTTTCTCCTCAGGAGGAAGCCGATCCCCAGATAGCCCGTTATGTAATCTTCTATTGCTGTATCCTCAGCGTGAGTATCCTCTCTATAATAGCCTCTGATAAAACCTCTGAAACGCAGAACAAACTGCCTCCAGTTCAGAGACTAGGCCGTTAATCAGGTCCTTAATTTCCGCAATTCCCCCCTGCCCTGTCTTTTCCCTGGTGCGTACTGCCAATACATGTTCCAACCTTTCGTTGCTCTCATATACTTTGCTACGCCAAGCCATATATCTCCCCGTGCATTTTTTTGCAGAAATTTCTATGATTGCTGATTTTCTGATCAATACTCTAGGTTGTGATTTCTCCATATCTCTCCCTTCACCTATTGTTTCAATCAGGTATTTTTCAGTGGCTGCCAATTCCACATATAGCTCTTGCAGATGTTTCTTTTCCAGCCTCAGGATCGCCCAGCCATACTTAGACATCTCCCCCCTTATTCCTGACATCTCCCCCCTTATTCCAGCATTGAGGGCATCCCAAACTGCGTCAATATTGGCATTCCCTAAGTTCTCTTCAATGAACCTGGGGATCCAAACCTCCATATGTTGAACAAAACGATCATTGCTAAGCATAGCTCTATTGAATGTCCATTGTGCCACTGATGAGGGCTTAGTTTGGGTATTCACCTCTAATACCAGAAAGTTATGGTCGGACATGACTCTTGGGTATGTGTATATTTTACAAGACTGCACTAGCTCCTGCGACACAAAATAATAATCCAGCCGAATGTGTACTTGATGTGGCACAGAGAAATACGTATAGCCAGGATCGTTGGGTTCTTGTATTGCCCAAACGTCTGACAACCCGTGTAGTACACATACCCGTGACAAAGAGCTAAAATCATTGGGTTTACGGCCCTGGTACCCCTGTCCCCCATGTTTATCTTTTTGACAAATAATATTAATGTTAAAGCCTCCACATATTATTAAAGGAAGCGGCCAACCCACCAATTCAACAGGCAGCCATTCAAACAGCGCCAGATCGTTGAGAATAGAGCCATACACTGAGCACAAGGTTAACATGCTATTTTTCAAGCACCACTGGGAGATCAACGTTCTTCCCAATTGGTCCGAGCTACCTCGTGGAAATCTAGCTATCCCTTTCCGAGCCATGCCTGCCACCCCTCTTGTCCATATCCCTTTTGAATAGCTGGAGATCAATTGATAGCCTGCCAGCTCTGAAACCTCCCGTCTGCATGCTTCAATATGTGTCTCCTGAAGGCACATGATATCGGCCATCAGAAATTGAATATCCTCTTTAACCCTGCGTTTTTCCAGGGATTATTTAAGCTACAGATGTTGATAGATGCTATTCTGAACTTATAAACAACAAAGGTACCAGAGGGTCTCAGGTAAATGTGCCCATAAACATAGAAAAACCAACCAAGGACTCACCCTTGCCCCCAGGTTATGTCACAGAGAGCACTCCGTGGATGAGGAAAAATACCCATCAGTCTATTCTGAACTTACCCATTCATCCAAAAATTCGGTTGCCCAAATCACTCTACTCATTGTCAAATTTGCCCATAGAAACGCCTTTCGATCATCCCACCCCAACCACTCAATTAGGCAAAAAAGGTCCATAGACCTTTGTGATGCCTCTTGTATCCTGCTGTGTCCCTAGCCGCTCTCCCTCTAAACTTAAAAAAAAGAAGGAACTTAAAAAAAGAACCCCTCAAAAACCCCAATAACGGGAGAAACCCAAAAATATAAAGTTGATCCTTGCTAGTCTGGAACCAGAGGAGACGTCTATATACTGTCCCCAAAAATCCTACCAGAGTAAAAGCTAAGTGCTACCAGTGTGTTAATACGCTATTTTCGCGAGATTTCCTGCAGATACTCTTGGGCTTGTATCTCTGAGGTAAACACCCTTGAGGTTCCCTGAAAGATGACCTTAAGGCATGCGTGGCTCACTAAAACACCTTGCAGCCCAGTTTCTGAAAGGGTGTGATTAACTGACAGACCCTCCATCTCCTCTCCACCGTAGTATGACAAAAATCCGGCCTAACCAAGAGTGCCCCTCTACTGACCACCTGGCATCAGGTCTAGCTTTCTCAAAGACTGCCTGATGTAATAGGAAGTTGCCAAAAAAATAAGAATAGCCCTAGGTTTTTCACTTTGTCCCCCTCTTTTTCAGCATCAGAGAAAATCGGTGTACCCTCCGCCTCCTAGTCTCAGTGCGCACATTCTGGGAGTGCCCTCTTGAAATGACGCAAGACAAATCCGCGAATATCATCGCCGTCTGTGTTGCCTTCAATGCATATCAGTCACAAATTGTTCCGTCGCTGACTGTTTTCAAAATCCTCCAGCTTCCATAGCACGTCCGTCATTCTGACTTCATTTGAAATAGCAAGCTGTCCTGTATCCTCGGCCCCTGCCTCAAGAGCCAAAATGTGTTCCTCTAGTGCTGTTGTACGTTCAGCAATTTCAGAGCAAGCTTTATTTACTTTTCGAATGGCCCCTTGAAGTTTCTTTGTCGCAATGTGAGCACTCCTATGTTCTTGGTGAGCTTCTGTTTCCATCTGCTTAAGGGTAGAGTAAATTAGACCAATAGATGGAAGGGTTTCTGTGTTAGTTTTCGATTCTGGAAACAACTTGGCAGCTTCGAGCTGTACCCTAGTCTCCTCTGTCTCTTCCGCCTTGATCCCAAAGTGAGTGGTGGAGTAGTCCCATTTCAGCTAGCTCAATTGGCTGTGATCGGTGCCACTGCACCTGCCAGCCAAGACTCAAATCAGAATGTATGTCCATGGCTCTGCCCCTCAAAGGCACCGCTGACCTAACACAGATAAGGGCCCCAGAGTGAAACCAGAGTAGATAGTACTAAAGCACTAACCACACCCGCTTTTTTTTCAGCACCCCCTCCCCCACAGATATGTGGGTGTCTTGGCGAAATACAATCTGAGCATCTTGCTGTCTAATATGTTTCTGGACTGAGTGTTTCTTGCCTGCTGTCCCCATGCCCCGGACATTCCACGTTAAAATGCGCAATCTAGCCATAGTGCCATACACAGAAGGGGAGAGGGAAGCACTGAGGGGAGTCCCATTGACAACTACTGAGGGTGCTAGTGCGATGGGCAGACAACACACATGGCTACAAACAAGAAAAGTAGAACTCCCAACCCAGGGTGTCCGAGCAACCTCCTACTTCCCAAGCAAACAACAAACAGTCCCATAGGTGGGGTTCTCCGAGTCATGTATTACTATACAGAATATCTTCTAAGGAGAGTGTCTGGGGGGTGGCCAGAGTGCTGTGGTCAGGTACAGCGAGATTATAAAGTGTGTTGGCCATGAACCAAAACAAAAAACACAGGGGTGGGGTGTTTGACCCATTTTGTCTAGGCTAAAGTCAGGAGTAGGAGAAATCCTTAAGTTTCCCCCCTAGGCTGGGCAGTAGTATTGATCTATACAGGCTGCCATCAGGTGTGGGACAAGGAGCATTACCTCTACTGAGAGGCAGGCATGTCCTTACACCCACACATTTGAGCATCTCTCAAGTACGGCCCTGTGTGTCTTACCTGTGATCTCCTCAAACCACAGCATCCGCAGTCTGTGGAGTTAGATCCGGTAGGATCACTGTTGTGGCACTGCCCATCAATGCACTGGAGCCCACCTCAGGAAGCGTGTCCTCAGGATTCTGGGGTGGCAGTAACCAAATCTCCGCCCGCATTGTGTTTGCAACAGACAGCCTGGATCTGTTATTCCCAGGCTTGCGTTTGAGTGGGGGCACTATTGACTCTCATGTCTCCTTTTCCACATTTCAGGTCTGCTGAGACATTTCCTTACAGAACCGTGATGTTGGCTTTGACAGAGCTGAGAACTCATACATTCGCTGCTCCACCCAATCCCAGACGTCTGCTGGTTCTGTAAAAAGTAGCTAGACTGGTTCACCATGACCTTCAACTTGGCTGGAAATAGCAGCAAGTACGTCAGGCCTGCCCATCGCAGATGCTTCTTCGTGTCCAAAAAAGCAGGCTCTGCAGCATTGCACTGCCAGAGTATAGTCTGGAAACAGAAATATGTGTGTGTTGTCTTACACAGAGCCACCCAGAGTAAGGCCTCCTTATCTCTATAATCCATCATTCTGACCACCACTCTCCTGGGGTGTGGCCCTGGCCGCGGCCTCTTCTATGGTACTCAATTGGCACATTCCTCTAGTTAATGAGCTGATATTTCCACATGTGCCACTGCACCTGCCAGCCAAGACTCAAATAACATCACCAGGTCTGAGCCCTCTGCACCCTCAGGGAAGCCAACAATTCAAAGATTTTTGTAGCAGGACTGTCCCTCGGAGTCCTCCTCCCTGTTCTCTAGCTCATAGACCGTGGTCATGAGGGATTTGAATTGCCCCTCAAGTTTGGACACTGGATCAGTTCTCGTCCAGCATGCCCTCTGCTTGTCTATTGCGGGTGGTAAGTTTCCTATGATCATCACGCAGTAGGCCCACTTCCACTGCCACTGCATCATCCTTGTTTCGTAGTACTTGTCTTGTTTTGGTGATGGCAGTGAGTTTGACCTAGCTTAGCATCAGCTAGGGTTGGGGGTTGTTCTTCTTGTGGTAGGGTCTGATCGACATGATCATAGATCCCGGCATCTGGGCGCCCCACAGAGTGTGAGCCCCCTGCTCCTCACCGTCCTATTAAAGGTCAAGAAGTGCTGTCTCCTTTAGAAAGTTCAGCAGTAAATCCTGGTGAACAATCTGTGGGGGAAAAGGGGGGAACTATCATGCTTCAGTTAGTGTCTGGTACCTGTGGATCTGTCTGTTCCCAGGCACACACTCCAAGGCCACACACAAGGTGGCACGTGCAGTCCAGGCAATCAAGATTGTGCGCCGCTGGCGTAGTCTGAGGGGACTCTGTAGGAAGCTGGCTTACTAAGTAGTGTACCAAAATGAGGTACACTATGTAGAAAGTACAGTCGACCCTTATTGATTTACAGGGCTTGCTTTAACAATCCCAGAGTGCTCTATATGTGGTAATGTGGTCGAGCAGTTTAGGCTTATCAGAGGGGAGTGTTGAGCATTTGTTGTGCACACAGTCAGTAAATGAGACACACACTCAATAAAAAATCCATTACCAATTTAGATAAATAACACAGTATTTTATATATTTTTAGACACCAAGATCATAGGGATCAGGTAAGGACTTTTTAAGTTATAGATTTGACAAAGAAACTGTAAAAATCACAGTTGTCAGATTTGAGGCATGAGCCGCGAATGCAGTAATATTATCAAGTGGGAGGAAATACATGTACTGCAAACATATACTTGCGAACAGTTGTAGAAGGTACCCTTTGGGACTTTAGGTACTTGGGGGCCAAGGTCCAAAGTGCCACCAGCAGTTTGGGTTTACCTTCCCTGGTGTGTCTGTGTGCTGAGGTGCTGGTCACGATGGTAGCCTTGAGTGCAGTCAAAGTTGAAAGCGCCCTGTCTAAACAACAAAGTCTGCAAAGCGGGACTTGGGGGCAACTCTGGCAGAACCCAAATGGGGGCTCGGCTCGTTAAGGACTCTGGAGTAAGGGGGCGCAGGCTGAAGTTGTGGGGCTCGGGTGCAGAGGTGCTGGCTGGCTGGCCACTTTGCATTGGAGGCTCCCACAGTTCTCTGAGTACATGTAGAGGGAGAAAAAACAAAACTGAAGGGCCATTCTGGATGGGGAGCTCGTCTGTCCTGAAGTCCCTCGACGTGCAGGTAAGTTTTGGTGATGGTGGTGTCCAAACTGGACAAAAACAAGCCTTGGTAGGTGCAAGTGCCCTGGTAGTCAGGGTATTAGTGCAGGGGGGTCCCTGGAAGGTTTTGTGTCTCGAAACTCACCAGAGAGATGGGGCTGACCTCCTAGAGCGTCAAGAATCTCTCCCTGTTGTGCTGCTCCTTCGGTGGGCCCGATGTCCAACAACACAGGTGTGATTAACCAGGGCTGTTTGCAGTGTCCCCCCACCTTTTCACCATTTTGACTACTAAATGCTGGTTTTCTGACTCTGATTATTCCCTGAGCTCTGCTAACCATGCTCACAACCTGTACTCTGATTAAAAATACATTGTAATTAGATATTCTCACAATTGGCGCTGACAACCTACCTACAAGTCCCTAGTATATGGTAGAGCATGTAGTTTTGGAGGGCCTGTAGATTTAATGCACTTACATGTGCAATGCTGCGTTGATTGCTGTCATTTTAAAGGCAGCATTGCTTTGCAGGCTGCTTTTAAAATTAAATTATATGTAAATTCAACTTTGGAATTAAAGGTACTATCAAAGTCTTATATATATATATATATATATATATATATATATATATATATATATATATATATATATGAAAAGGAATCCCAACCTGTCAGTGGATGACAGGCAACATCAGGGTGCAGACCTCATTACGCCACAGCAGACAGCCAAAAGCGAAGCTCACAAAGGATCCAACTCAAGTGAGTAGCAGGAATAAACGTTTATTTAATGAGTAACGCGTTTCACTCCACTGGGGAGCTTGTTCACACAAAAAAAAAATATATATATATATATATTCACTGAAAAAACCATAGGTTATAGACCATATATAGTTAGGAATTAGCATTTACAAAACCTTGAAAATTCACTGAAAAAACCATGGGTTATAGACCATATATAGTTAGGAATTAGCATTTACAAAACCTTATTTTACTCAAACAAAACCATTGAAATTTCATATATAGTTAGTTGCACTAACTATATATCGCGCACCCGCAATCCACTGCTGATGATGTCACATATTACATCATTCATGACATGGTCAGTGACATCACTGATGACATCACTGATGACATCTCAAATGACATCACTGATGACATCACTGATGACAACATCCAGTGACTGTATGTTTCTGTAAAGTTAAAATATGTCTTACATATTGAAGAATGAGTGGATGTATAAGTGTCTGGATGAAGGATTTAGTAGGTGCATGACTGACTGTATGAGTGAGTGATTAAATGTGTCTGATTGAGTGCATGGGTTAGTGACTAAACTGTCTTAATTTGTGCATCATTATATCTGTTGTTCTGTAAACTGCTGCATGTGTTGATCAGTAGCGATATGAGTAACTATATGGGTTATTGATTGGTTTCCCAAGTATTTGTATGGGAGACTGAGTGTGTGTGTGTGGGTGGCTGGGAGGTGTATGACTGTGCATAGATGTGTGAGCAGTTGATTCACTTGGTGTATGGGTTCAAGAGTGCATGTGGAAACAGCTGTATGGGCGGTTGACTGTGTGCATGAGTGTATTGGTGAGTGAATGGATATCTCAGTGCTACATGTCAAAGTGAGTACATATGTAAAACACAGTACATGTGAGAGTTGACATATATAAATTACTGTGCATAAGAGCCAGTGAATGTGTGAGTGGCTGTATGGATCATTGAGAACTTGTAACAGTGATTGTATAAGAGAGTAAATATGTGTTCGAATATCTTTGAATAAGTAAGGTGTGTATAACTGTATAGTTGAGGAAATGGAGGTGTGATTGATTTTTTGCATGACTGACTAGGTGTGTGAGTAACTCCATGGATGAGTGACAGTCTGTAAGTGTCTGTTTACACTGAGTGTATTTAAGGTTATATTAGAGTCTGGAGAGGTTCATCGTATTATCACATGAATGATGTTATCACATGAATGATGTCATCAGTGATGTCATCAGTGATGTCACTGACCATGTCATGAATGATGTAATATGTGACATCAGCAGTGGATTGCGGGTGCGCGATATATAGTTAGTGCAACTAACTATATATGAAATTTCAATGGTTTTGTGTGAGTAAAATAAGGTTTTGTAAATGCTAATTCCTAACTATATATGGTCTATAACCCATGGTTTTTTCAGTGAATTTTCAAGGTTTTGTAAATGCTAATTCCTAATTATATATGGTCTATAACCTATGGTTTTTTCAGTGAATTTCAATGGTTTTTTAATAGCAAATATCAAAAGCTGTAAAATGTCAAGTACGTGATAGGTAAAAACATTTTCGTGTTTATGCACGCTGATGTGCTTTGAACGCTGCCCCCCCCCTCTTTTCTTTTAGGAGTATTCTCTCTTTGCAGATAGTGAAGGGTAGGTAACGCAGGCCTTTGCCCCCGTTGTAATCCGTCGTGCCTGCTTCTCTCTCCATTTGATTGATTGTTATCCAAGCATTTACTGTTTTAGAATTGGTTCTCTTTGATTCATTCTCAATTTACAAACAAGCACAGAGTCACAATACTCTGTTTAGTCTTTGCAGATACTGAAAAATCATTTAAAAAACAAAAGGAATCGAGCAAAATCAGTAGGCCACTAATGGGATCTCTTTTTGACCTCGCTAAAATAGAAACATTAGGAACAACCCCTCATGAGAAATACAAAACTAGTGAGATGAACTGAGCTCGACACCATGATGGCTGCAAGACAGCTGGGCTCCCCCGCCCACCCCGCCCAAAATAACGACAAACACTATGCAAATATTATAAATATATACAACACACCAGCAAAGTAACAGGGTAAAACGTTTTATTAAATAACTATTTACATGGCAGCCTGCTGCAACATCGATCCAAACAAGCCTTTGTATTTGGGGCTCAAAATCAAATCCATTCCCGGGATTTCTCCTGCCCCCTCCCCAAGTCTTGTTGCCCTGGTGTGGCCTGAGATCGCCCCCAACATAGACGGCCGGCTCCCGGGGTCAGGCGGAACTTTTTGCTTTTTGGTGACTCTTCCATTCTGGACCTTGTCCCACACTCCGTTTGACCTGAAGACACGTCCTGCGGTGCCCTGATCCGACCATCACATATACCTGCGCCAGGAGACGGCGTGGGGTGCACTAGAAGGTTTCTCAGCTACACCTCAGCGCTTCACTCGACCAGCTGACTTGCGCCTGCTCTTGCGACACAGTGCCTCGCTCGGCCAGCTGAATTGCGCCTGCTCTTGCTATTACCGCGTCTCACCCGCCATCCAACGGAATTGCACCCAATCTTGAGGTACAGCGACAGGCGGCTACCACGGAACACACGAAATGGCGGTCGGCTCCACAGACTTGGGCCTGGCCTGCAAGGATGGCTCTGGGCAACCGTGGAACTCGGACGCTTGACTGCTAGGGCATGGGCCCCATTCCCGAAAGCGTCCCCTCAGCCTTGAAGATTCTACAACAGTCACCGGGGCCCCCGACTCCCGCAAGCTTTCGGTGGGGAGCGGCTGGCATGATTGCTCGCGGAATGGCCACGACGTGGCCACGGAGTGCTCTCATGCTGACGCCAGCTTCAATCTGAAACATCCAGAAACACTGTAGACTACCAATTCGATCAGTTCCGGTGGAGCCCCAACGTGACCCGGTAGAGAAGAACCTGCGTTGTCGCCTAATGCGTCATATGACGCACCGCGTTAGCGCACCCGGAAGTGCTCCGGTGCGCGCGGCGCAGCTTCCCGGAAGCGATCAGGGGCGCGGCGCGCAGCGCGTAACGTAAGCATAACAGGTCATGTGACTTGTTAATAAAACTTTTCTTTGGTTTATTTTACTTTGGTTTTTCTAATGATGGAAGGCTTGGTCATATGACCTAAAAATAACACTTTTCATTGGTTTAGAACATTTTTTTTTCCCCAAATGATGAAAGCCCCACCTTTTTTTTTCTCACTCTGACTTGTAAAGCAAAGAACCCAGATGCATTTACAGTTTATCACTAACAATGTTCCAGGCTAATGTATTTTCCCGGGAAATTTACAACTGACTACAAGAAAAATATTCCTATTTCGAGAAAAAGGGCGTTTCTTCGTCCCATGAGGGAGCAGTTGAACAAAAGAGGCTCGACCTGCTGTCTTAGTCGCTGATAGGCATGAATATCGGATTCTTATCGATCACTTTATGTTGCAGGAGTGGAAAACACAACAGCCCTTGACCATTTATCTTTACTGCTTTTCTGCATATTATACCTTTTAACTGTCATGTCATCGAGCTGCTTTATTTCACTTGCCTTTCACTGATTCGAAAACAGTGGCTATTATTCAAAACTTTACAAATCTAGGTACTACTACCATGTTTTGTTTTAAAAACCTTTATTGTGAAAATGTCAGTATACAAATACGGGCCTATAACCACGTGGGCCGGCCACGGAGCAAACTGTAATCGTATATGATGAGGGGACATTTACACTGTAGAAGAACGTAACGGGCGGGCCATTAGGTTGCAAGAACTAAGGTGTCTAACAGTTGCGGAATCGGTGGACGTACATTTTATAATTAAAGTACGACACAGCCAGTTACAATAAAATTATCTAGATATACATTTGCGGGCAAGTACCATGGATGACGTTAATTCAAAATTTCAATAGTACAGTAATCAATAACGCATCAGAACTTAATATCAATAGGAATGGCCAAATATTCAATCAGTACTCGTCCCCGCCCGCCATGTGCTTCAAAACTGCATACGTATCTCGTGATATCAAGGCTGGGCAACCAGTACACAACAAGTAGTTACGAGTCCCATTTATACCGGCGCCATTTTGGGCGAGGCCGGGCAGGTCCAGGATATAGTCAAAATGTCTCCACCAACCAGCGGTCGGACCAGAACCCCTTTCTGCAGTCAAAAAAGGTTCCGTTAAATGACAACAGAAGAGATAGGCAACAAGAACCATCAGTCAAAAGAGGGGACGCTTTCGGGAATGGGGCCCATGCCCTAGCAGGCAAGCGTCCGAGTTCCAAGGTGTCCCAGGGCCATTTTAGTGGACCAGGCCCAAATCCAAAGAGCCGGCCGCCATTTTGAGAGTCCTTTTGAAGCCGCCTATCGCTGCACCGCAAGAGTGGCCGCAACTCAGCTGGATGGTGGGCGAGACGCTGTAGCCGCAAGAGCGGACGCAATTCAGCTGGATGATGGGTGAGGCACTGTGCCGCAAGAGCGGGCGGAACTCAGCTGGATGGCGGGTGAGGCACTGTGCTGCAAGAGCGGGCGGAACTCAGCTGGATGGCGGGTGAGGCACTGTGCCACAAGAGCAGACGGAACTCTGCTGGATGGCGTGTGAGGCACTGTAGCCGCAAGTGCGGGCGCAACTCAGCTGGATAGCGAGTGAAACACCAAGGGGCGCCCCACTGCACCTGAGGAGCCTTCACCTGGGGAGGCGGGAGAGGCCCGTTCGCGTCGCCTCTCCCCTCCCCCGGGGCACCCCACGCCGTCTTTCGGCGCAGCATTGTAGGATGGCCACACCAGTGCGGCAACTTGCTGGACACCACCTCGGTGCCATCCGGATCTCGGCGCGTTGTGCTGCCTTCGGCCTACTGTAGCCGCAAGTGCGGACGCAACTCAGCTGGATAGCGAGTGAAACACCAAGGGGCGCCCCACTGCAGCTGAGGAGCCTCCACCTGGGGAGGCGGGAGAGGCCCGTTCGCGCCGCCTCTCCCCCCCCCCGCGGGGCACCCCACGCCGTCTTTCGGCGCAGCATTGTAGGATGGCCACCCCAGTGCGGCAACTTGCTGGACACCACCTCGGTGCCATCTGGATCTTGCCGCGTTGTGCTGCCTTCGGCCTACTGTAGCCGCAAGTGCGGACGCAACTCAGCTGGATAGCGAGTGAAACACCAAGGGGCGCCCCACTGCAGCTGAGGAGCTCCACCTGGGGAGGCGGGAGAGGCCCGTTCGCGCCGCCTCTCCCCCCCCCCCGGGGCACCCCACGCCGTCTTTCGGCGCAGCATTGTAGGATGGCCACACCAGTGCGGCAACTTGCTGGACACCACCTCGGTGCCATCCGGATCTCGGCGCGTTCTGCTGCCTTCGGCCTATTCCCACATCGGTCCGCTACTGACGCCACCTCACAGGCCAACGGATTTTGTAGGCTTTTTATAGCCCAAAGCCGCATAACAGGTCATGTGACTTGTTTATAAAACTTTTCATTGGTTCATTTTTCTTTTGGTTTCCTAATGATGGAAGGCTTGGTCATATGACCTAAAAATAAAACTTTTCATTGGTTTAGAACATTTTTTTTTCCCAAATGATGAAAGCCCCACCTTTTTTTTTTTCTCACTCGTTAGTCCAAAAAGATTCCGTTAGATGACAACAGAGGGGACAGGCAACAAGAACCATCAGTCAAAAGAGGGGAGGGCAAGTTCTTCCCTACCGGGTCACGTTGGGGCTCCACCGGAAGTCATCGAATTGGTAGTCTACAATGTTTCTGGATGTTTCAGACTGAAGCTGGCGTCAGCATGAGAGCACTACCATCTCGTGGCTCCGTCGTGGCCATTCCGCAAGCAATCATGGCAGCCGCTCCCCACCGGAAACCTGCGGGAGTCGGGGGCCCGATGACTTTTGTAGAATATTCAAGGCTGAGGGGACGCTTTCGGGAATGGGGCCCATGCCCTAGCAGGCAAACGTCCGAGTTCAAATGTGTCCCAGGGCCATTTTAGTGGACCAGGCCCAAATCCGAAGAACCGGCCGCCATTTTGAGAGTCCTGTGGCAACCGCCTATCGCTGCACCGCAAGAGTGGGCGCAACTCAGCTGGATGGCGGGTGAGGCGCTGTAATAGCAAGAGCAGGCGCAATTCAGCTGTCCGAGCGAGGCACTGTGTCGCAACAGCGGGCGCAAGTCAGCTGGTCAAGTGAAGGGGTGGGGTGTAGCTAAGAAACCTCCACCTGGGGAGTTGGGGGAGGCTCGTAAGCGCCGCCTCTCCCTTCTAGTGCACCCCACGCCGTCTCCTGGCGCAGGTATATGTGATGGTCGGACCAGGGCACCGCAGGACGTGTCTTCACGTCAAACGGACTGTGGGACAAGGTGTGGAGCAGGCGCATTTCAGCTGGCCGAGGGAGGCACTGTTCCGGAAGAGCGGGCGCAACTCAGTTGCATGCCAAGGGGCACCCCACTGCAGATGAGGAGCCTCCACCTGGGGAGGCGGGGGAGGCCCGTTCGCGCCGCCTCCCCCCCCGGGGGGGCCCCACGCCGTTTTTCGGCGCAGCATTGTAGGATGGCCAGACACTTGCTGGACACCACATCGGTGCCGTCCTGATCTCAGCGCGTTGTGCTTTCTTCGGCCTATTCGCACAACGGTCCGCTATTGACGCCACCTCACAGGCCGACGGATTTTGCCGACTAAAAGACAGACCAAAGCAGCCCATTGTTGCTTTGAGATGGATGTTGCAGCAGGCTGCCATGTAAATAGTTGTTTAAAATGTTTTTTTTTAACGTGTTTACTTTGTTGAAGCGTTGTATATATTTATAAGTTATTAAAGTGTTATAATCCTACTACTTTGTTGGAGTGCTATATATTTGTAATGTGATACATAATTGTGAAGATTTGATGTACAAAAAGGCATCCCTGGAATCTTCCGCTTCAGGCTCGGTCCCACACACCCTTACAGTGAGAATCCCCTCCCCAATCACAATACAGGATCGTTTTCAGATAGTAGGAACGCGTGTGGTGTGACGGATCTCATGGGGTGGGGGCCTTGATCTACTGTAACTCCTTTGAACAGGGGTGATTCTTTACAGTTGGGGCCATAAACTACATCCGCAGGGCTAGGTGATAGCCTGCAACCGGCCTGGACAATCGGACACAGAGGAAGAGGAGTGTCAGAGGGTGCGGTAGTGAATAGGGTGAAAGGGAGGTGTTGGGCGGGCACAGGGTGTGATTCTCAGGGAAGAGCAGCGCAGATGGGAGGATTTTTATGGCCCATGCATGAGAGAGAGAGCGTGGGTGACCAGTGCGTGGGGGAGATGCTTGCGAGGGTGGGGAGCCATGCTGAGGATCGGCGGCGTGCAGAGAGTGGGTCTGGTCAAGGCATCTAAAATGGCTGCCGTGCACGACAAAACTGTGGCATTGGAAAAAAGGCAAGATGGCGCAGACAATGTTTATCAATACGGATTAATTTATAACAATTATTTTTAACAATATATTTACTTCCTGATTTCCTTCGAATCGAACGTTAACAGACGTCACGCAGCAAAAAAAAAAAAATCCGCTCACGCGCAGCCGCTGGAAGACATGTATCAACATATATGAGCCTCCTCAGCCACCCTCAGAAAACATAGGGGGTCAGGATACGTCTCCCGTACCCCCTTATACCCATTTCACACATTGTTTTTCCTCCATCTTGTAATTTAATTAAAACGAAACACAAAATGGCGAATTCCCGTTTCGCTACCGGTTCGCGACCCGGTTCGCGAACCGGGAAGCGCTTCTACCGTGAAAAATCAATTTTTTTTTATTTTTCCCACGGGACCCTTTAATAACCCCAACATCATTCCTAGGGGGTCAAGAGGGGTCTACCTTGCCCCCTTTCATTAAATTCCCCCTTCGTTTTTCTCCTCCTCTTGTCTCTCGATCCTACCGAGAGACAAGATGGCGGCCGCTCCGGACTGTTTAGAATGTTGACAGACACCGGAGAGCCAATCAGCTTTGCTTTGCAAAGTTCCGTTACGCGAAAAGTACGCGAACCGGAGCGCTACCCGGGACGCTGTTACAGATATATCTGTTTTTTAAAACGTTAATTTCTCAAAATCCACTGGAGCACATATATTGAGACCTAGCAAAGGCACATCGGGCTAACAGTCCCTACAATTTTGCCAAGTTTCGTGCAAATCCATTCAGCCGTTCGAGCTAAAAGTGAGGCCAAACGCCCTATGGAAAACTCAATGTTAAAAACGTGTTTTGGGACCCCCCTTTTTTTCTCGGCCCCCCCTTGACGAAACACCCCCATCACGTGATCAAGGCAGGTCGCCGAAACGCGTTGTGTGATTAAAACCAAGGTTGCAATATACTTCTGGACTGAGTTTTGATTCCTGAGAGCGTACTTCACTGGATTCTTGTTATTGGATAATTAATTTCCGGTTGCTTCGCCGGAGTGTACGCCACTTGTCCACGGGTCACCACGTTGCAGCAGGAGCAGCTTTGTGTGGGATGTATATATATATGTATATATATATGTATATATATGTGTGTATATATATATGTATATATATATGTATATATATGTATATATATATATGTATATGTATATGTATATATATATATATGTATATATATATATATATGTATATATATATATGTGTATATATATATATATGTATATGTATATGTATATATATGTATATATATGTATATATATATATGTATATATATATATATATATATATATATATGTATATATATATGTGTATATATATATATATGTGTGTATATATATATATGTATATATGTATGTGTATATATATATATGTATATATGTATGTGTATATATATATGTATATATGTATGTGTATATATATGTGTATATATATATATGTATATATGTATGTGTATATATATATGTATATATGTATGTGTATATATATATATGTATATATGTATGTGTATATATATATATATGTATATGTATATATATATGTATATATATATATATGTATGTATATGTATATATATATATGTATGTATATGTATATATATATATGTGTATATATATATGTATATGTATATATATATGTATATGTATATATATATTCAATGAAAAAACCATTGGTTTTAGGCCATATATAGTTAGGGATTTGCATTTACAAAACCTTATTTTACTCGCATAAAACCATTGAAATTCCATATATAGTTATAAGCGCTAACTATATATCGCGCACCCGCAATCCACTGCTGATGATGTCACATATTACATCATTCATGACATGGTTAGTGACATCACTGATGACATCACTGATGACATCTCAAATGACATCACTGATGACATCACTGATTACAACATCCAGTGACTGTATGTTTCTGTAAAGTTAAAATATGTTTTACATATTGAAGAATGAGTGGATATATAAGTGTCTGGATGAAGGATTTACTAGGTGCATGACTGACTGATTGAGTGAGTGATTAAATGTGTCTCACTGAGTGCATGGGTTAGTGACTAAACTGTTTTAATTTGTGCATCATTATATCTGTTGTTCTACAAACTGCTGCATATGTTGATCAGTAGCTATATGAGTAACTGTATGGGTTATTGATTGGTTGTCCAAGTATTTGTATGGGAAACTGAGTGTGTGTGTATGGGTGGCTGGGAGGTGTGTGACTCTACATAGATGTGTGAGTAGTTGATTCACTATATGTATAGATTCAAAAGTGCATGTGCAAACAGCTGTATGGGCGGTTGACTGTGCATGAGTGTATTAGTGAGTGAATGGATATCTCAGTGCTACATGTCAAATTAAGTACATATGTAAAACACAGTACATGTGAGAGTTGACATCTATAAATAACTGTGCATAAGAGCCAGTGAATGTGTGAGTGGCTGTATGGATCATTGTGAACATGTATCAGAGATTGTATAAGAGAGTAAAGTAAATATGTGTTAGTATATGTTTGAATAAGTAAGGTGTGTATAACTGTATAGTTGAGAAAATGGAGGTGTGATTGATTTTTGGCATAACTGACTAGGTGTGTGAGTAACTCCATGGATGAGTGACAGTCTGTGACTGTCTGTTTACACTGATTGTATCTAAGGTTATATTAGAGTCTGAAGAGGTTCATGGTATTATCACATGAATGATATCATCAGTGATGTTATCAGTCATGTCAAATGAGATGTTTTCAGTGATGTCATCAGTGATGTCATTTGAGATGTCATCAGTGATGTCATCAGTGATGTCACTAACCATGTCATGAATGATGTAATATGTGACATCATCAGCAGTGGATTGCGGGTGCGCGATATATAGTTAGCGCTTATAACTATATATGGAATTTCAATGGTTTTATGCGAGTAAAATAAGGTTTTGTAAATGCAAATCCCTAACTATATATGGCCTAAAACCAATGGTTTTTTCATTGAATTTTCAAGGTTTTGTAAATGCAAATTCCTAACTATATATCCACTATAACCTATGGTTTTTTCTGTGAATTTCATTGGTTTTTTAATAGCAAATATGAAAAGCATTAAAATGTCAAGTACGTGATAGATAAAAACATTTTCGTATTTATGCACGCTGATGTGCTTTGAACGCTGCACCCCCCCCCCTCCCCTCTTTTCTCTTAGTAGTACTCTCTCTTTGCAGATAGTGAACGGTAGTTAACGCAGGCCTTTGCCCCCGTTGTAATCCGTCGTGCCTGCTTGTCTCTCCATTTGATTGATTGTTATCCAAGCATTTACTGTTTTAGAATTGGTTCTCTTTGGATCATTCTCTATTTACAAACAAGCACAAAGTCGCAATACTCTGTTTAGTCTTTGCAGATAGTGAAAAATCGTGTAAAAAAATAAAAGTAATCGAGCAAAATCAGTAGGCCACTAATTGGATCTCTTTTTGACCTCGCTAAAATAGAAATATTAGGAACAACCCTTCATGAGAAATACGAAAATAGTGAGATGAACTGAGCTCCACACCATGAGGGCTGCAAGACAGCTCGACTCCATCACCCACCCCGCCCAAAATAACGACAAACCCTATGCAAATATTAAAAATATAGACAACACACCAGCAAAGAAACAGGGTAAAACATTTTATTAAATAACTATTTACATAACTATTTTATACTTTTTATTGCCCGATCCGGCTAGCTCAATCGATCGAGCATGAAACTCATGCACTCTGATAGCAAGCGTTGCTACTGATGCTATGCAGACCAAAACTGGTTTTCAGTTTGTACATTTTTCTAGATTTTTCAATCCAAGGTTGGTTCACTTTGTAGAACGATGGCTTCAGATTTTCAACATACGGTGTGGTGGCGCGGACTGGGAGGAGGCGCTTCGCTCCTGCCCCCTCCCCAAGTAAGATTTTCATACGTGAAAGTACGTTAATGGTTTTGGTCCCTGAGTTGCTTCAATGTCACTGCCATTCTCAAATGGCATAAGTTCTGGATGTTGGGTGCCATAGTTAAGAGTTCTGAGCAGTGCTTGTAACACTGTCTGAAGCTTATTTCCACCTACTGCAGCTTCACTATTCTCAAAGTAAGTGAGTGTCGTTTGTGGACCTGACTGCATTAGAAAACAATGTGATATGTTACCTTCCTAAACAGCTTGACGGAGGCCCCTGAGGGGCGGTGTGATGGCCATGGACTCGGAGAAGACGCTTGGCTCCGACACCCTCCCCAAGTCTTATAGCACTGGTGTAGCCTGAGATCGCCCCCGACATAGGCGGCCGGCTCCCGGGGTCCGGCGGAACTTTTTGCCTTTTGATGACTCTTCAATTCTGGACCTTGTCCCACAATCCGTTTGACCTGAAGACACGCTGTAGTGGGGCGCCCCTTTACCGTTTCAGTTGCCATTCCGCCCGCTTTTGCTACACTGTGCCTCTTCCGTCATTCAGCTGTTTACCGCCCGCTCTTACGACTACAGCGTCTCCCTCATCATGTAGTTGAGTTGCTCCCGCTCTTGCGGTGCAGCGATAGGCGGCTGCCACAGGACTCTCAAAATGGAGGCCGGCTCTTCGGTTTTGGGCCTGGTCCACTAAAATGGCCCTGGGACACCTTTGAACTCGGACGCTTCCCTGATAGGGCTTGGGTCCCATTCTCGAAAGCGTCCCCTCAGCCGTGAAGATTCTACAAAAGTCTTGGGGGCCTCCGACTCCCGCAGGCTTCTGGTGGGGAGCGGCTGCCATGATTGTTCGTGGAATGGCCACGACGGAGCTACGAGATGGTAGTGCTCTCATGCTGACGCCAGCTTTAGTCTGAAACATCCAGAAACACTGTAGACTACCAATTCGATCAGTTCCGGTAGCGCCCCAACATGACCCGGAAGAGAAGAACTTGCCCTCCCCTCTTTGACTGATGGTTCTTGTTGCCTGTCCCCTCTGTTGTCATTTAACAGAACTTTTTGGACTGCTGAAAGGGGTTGTGTTCCGAACGCTGGTTGGTGGAGACATTTTGACTATATTCTTGACCTACGTTGTTGCGTAATGCGTTATATGACACGCCGCGTTAGCGCACCCGGAAGTGATCCGAGGCGCGGCGCGCAGCGCGTAACGTAAGCATAACAGGTCATGTGACTTGTTAATAAAACTTTTCATTGGTTCATTTTACTTTTGTTATTTTAATGATGAAAAGCTTGGTCATATGACCTAAAAATTACGCTTTTTATTGTTTTCGAACATTATTTTTTTTTAAACATATGTTATAATATTCCAGGCTAATGTACTTTCCCGGAAAATTTACAACTGTCCTGCAAGTAAAATATATTCCTTTTTCGAGAAAAAGGGCGTTTCTTCCTTCCATGACGGAGCCGTTGAGTAAAAGAGATTCGGCCTGCTGTCTTAGTCGCCGATACGCCTGATTATCAGATTCTTATCGATCACTTTATGTTGCAGAAATGAAAAACACAACTGCCCTTGACCATTTATCTTTACTGCGTTCCTACATATTATACCTTTTATCCGTCATGTAATTGGACTGCTTTATTTCACTTGCCTTTTACTGATTCGAAAACAGTGACTAAAAGTACAAACTTTACCAATGTAAATACTACTACCGTGTTTTGTTTTAAAAACCTTTATTGTGAAAATGTCAGTATACAAATACGGGCCTATAACCACGTGGGCCGGCCACGGAGCAAACTGAAATCGTATATGATGAGGAGACATTTACACTGTAGAGGAACGTAACGAGCGGGCCATTAGGTTGCAAGAACAAAGGTGTCTAACAGTTGCGGAATCGGTGGACGTACATTTTGTAATTAAAATACGACAGGGCCACTTACAATAACATTTTCTAGATATACATTTGCGGGCAAGGAGTTACGAGTCCCATTTATACCGGCGCCATTTTGGGCGAGGCCGGGCAGGTCCAAGATATAGTCAAAATGTCTCCACCAACCATCGGCCAGACCAGAACCCCTTTCGGCCCTTTATGCTACAAGATGGTGTCTTCCATTCAGAAAATATTGTTGGCAGCATTTTGAAAGGAAACAGAAACAGCCGTTCTCCTAGTGAGTTTCACATTGTTACATTTAGGAAGAATGTTGAAGAGTAGTATGTGGAAAATCTGAAGCCATTTTTCTACAAACTCTCAATCAGACTTGGATAGAAAAAAAAATCCTGAAGAATGTACAAACTGAAAACCAATTTTTGTCTGTATAGCATCAACAGCAATGCTTGAGTCAGCTTTGTGTCAAGCCGCCATTTTCATTCAATCAATAGCGTCCCCCTGCACACATTCAGGGACCTGGTTGTGTCTTCAGATGAAACGGATTGTAGGAAAAGAAGCAGAAAGGAAAAGGAAAAAAGTTCCGCCGGACCTCGGGAGCCGGCCGCCTATGTCATGTGCGACCTTTGGCCACACCAGGGCAATAGTGAAGCTGCAGCAGGTGCAAATAAGCTTCAGACAGTCTTACAAGCACTGCTCAGAACTCTCAACTGAGGCACTCAACATCCAGGACTTGCCATTCGGATCTTGGCGCCTTGTGCTGGTTCCGACCTATTCACACATCGGTCCACTACTGACATCACCTCATAAGCCAACGGGGCACCTCACGCCGACTTTCGGCGCAGCATTGTAGGATGGCCACACCAGTGCGGCAACTTGCTGGACACAACCTCGGTGCCATTCGGATCTCGGCACGTTCGACTCACTGTACCACAAGAGTGACCGCAACTCAGCTGGACACGCCGTCTTTCGGCGCAGCATTGTAGGATGGCCACACCAGTGCGGCAATTTGCTGGACACCACCTCGGTGCCATCCGGATCTCGGCGCGTTCGAGTCACTGTACCGCAAGAGTGACCGCAACTCAGCTGGACACGCCGTCTTTCGGCGCAGCATTGTAGGATGGCCACACCAGTGCGGCAATTTGCTGGACACCACCTCGGTGCCATCCGGATCTCGGCGCGTTCGAGTCACTGTACCACAAGAGTGACCGCAACTCAGCTGGACACGCCGTCTTTCGGCGCAGCATTGTAGGATAGCCACACCAGTGCAGCAACTTGCTGGACACTAACTCGGTGCCATCCGGATCTCGGCGCGTTGTGCTGCCTTCGGCCTATTCGCACATCGGTCCGCTACTGACGCCGCCTCACGTGCCAACGGATTTTCTACGCTTTTTGTAGCCCTATGCCGCATAACAGGTCATGTGACTTGTTTATAAAACTTTTCATTGGATCATTTTACTTTTGGTTTCCTAAAGATGGAAGGCTTGGTCATATGACCTAAAAATAACACTTTTCATTGGTTTAGAACATTTTTTTTTCCCAAACGATGAAAGCCACACCTTGTTTCTGGATCATTCAGACTGAAGCTGGCGTCAGCATGAGAGCACCACCATCTCGTGGCTCCGTCGTGGTCATTCCGCGAGCAATCATGGCAGCCGCTCCCCACCGGAAGCCTGCGGGAGTCGGGGGCCCCCAAGACTTTTGTAGAATCTTCACGGCTGAGGGGACGCTTTTCGAGAATGGACCCCAAGCCCTAGCAGGCAAGCGTCCGAGTTCCAAGGTGTCCCAGGGCCATTTCAGTGGACCAGGCCCAAAACCGAAGAGCCGTCCGCCATTTTAAGAGTCATGTGGCAGCCGCCTATCGCTGCACTGCAAGAGTGGGAGCAACTCAACAACATGGTGAGCGAGACGCTGTAGCCGCAAGAGCGGGCGCAACTCAGCTGGATGGCCGCCACCTGGGGAGGCCCGTTCACGCCGCCTCCCCCACCCCCACCCCCCCGGGCCGCCGCACGCCAATTTTCGGAGCAGCATTGTAGGATACCAAAACCAGTGCGGCAGTTTACTGGACATCACCTGGGTGCCATCAACATCTCAGCGCGTTCTGCTGCCTTGGGACTATTCGCACAACAGACCGCTACTGACGAGGCCTCCCCCCGCCCCACCCGGGACGCCCCACGCCAATTTTCGGAGCAGCATTGTAGGATCCCAAAACCAGTGCGGCACCCAGGCGACATCACCTGGGTGCTGTCCAGAACTCTGCACGTTGTGCTGCCTTGGGACTATTCGCACAAAAGACAGCTTCTGACCATTGCTGCTTTTTTGGGTGAAAAATGTTTAAATGTTTTTACAGTTTTTGTTCCGTTCATTATAGTTAAATGTTAATAAAGTTTTAAAATCTAACTTTGTTGGAGTGCTATATATGTTTAAAAAATCGGGTGAATGGGGCCTTGAATCGGGTTATTGTCATGTGTGGGCTTTGCAAGTGTACTGCTACAAGATCGGACATTTCAAACTCAAATGCACGTTCTTTTTCTTACCTTTCCGAAGCATGGAGCGCAATAGCAGGCAGAGAAAGGGTGATGCACGTGTTGAACACTGCCTGGCCTGGCAAGTTGCTGGCAGTGCCCCCCCCGCCCGCTCCTGAAAGAGGGCACACACACACCGCCGCCCCGAGTACTTCACAAATCTTTAAAAGACCATGCGCTTGTTCATGAGGCTTAAATGGTTTATCACCCCTTCTAGAACCCCTGCATCGACCCTCTGACGTTTCCTGGAAAAATTAGCACGTAACACAATACCAAGCCCTGTCAGCTGAAACCCCCGAGAAATCATGGGGCATATTATCAAGGGGGTTTATTTCCGCTTTTTGGGCTTTAAAAGCCAAAAAAAAAAGAGAAAAAATTATCTCCCTATTACCAAGCTGTCGCTAACACCAGTTAGTGACAGCTAAAAGGAGATAGCGACCATCTTGGGCCCCGCTTTGCATATCAGTGATATTTATCACTAATGACAAGCAAAGTGGGCGTGCCAAGATTTTAGCGACTGGAAACAGTCCCTAACCATCGCTATCTCCTATTACCAACTTTTGGAGATATTCGCGCTAAGCGCGAATATCTCCAAAACCTAACACCTGCCCTAAGCAGTTTTAGCCATGTTATCCAATGGGAAGTGGATAACATGGCTAAGAGCATTTGCTGGATAATGCATGAATATCGCTGACTTTTCAACGATATTCATGCATTGCGGCCGTTTTTTATCGCATTTGCGATAAACCTTGCTAATAGCAAGGTTTATGTGCGATAAAATTCGCCGATGTGCGGCGATAATTTTTGTCTCTAAACAAGTTACAGACAAAAATTATCGCTAGTTGTTGGTAATATGCCCCCGGGTTTTTGCTTGCAGGAATCGGGAGGCGGGAGACTAGCACTGAAATCAGTAGTCTCACGCCTGAATCGGGAGGGTTGGCATGTCTGGATACTCTACAGCTGGGGCCATAAACTACATCCGCAGGGCTAGGTGATAGCCTAGGTCCGGCCTGGACAATCGGACACAGAGGAAGAGGAGTGTCAGAGGGTGCAATAGTGAATAGGGTGAAAGGGAGGTGTCGGGCGGGCACAGGGTGTGATTCTCAGAGAAGAGCAGCGCAGATGGGGGGAAGTATATGGCCCATGCATGAGAGAAAGAGCGGGGGTGACCAGTGCGTGGGGGAGATGCTTGCGAGGGTGGGGAGCCATGCTGAGGATCGGCGGCGTGCAGAGAGTGGGTCTGGTCAAGGCATCTAAAATGGCTGCCGTGCACGACAAAATTGTGGCATTGGACAAAAACGCAAGATGGCGCAGACAATGTTTATCAATAAGGATTCATTTATAACAAAATATTTACTCGCAGTGACAAAATGGTGGTCAACACTTCCTGATTTCCATCGAATCGAACGTTAACACACGTCACGCAGCAAAAAAAAAAAAAAAAAAGCTCACGCACAGAGCAGTTTTTAGCCATGTTATCCAATGGAAGGTGGATAACATGGCTAAGAGCATTTGCTGGATAATGCATGAATATCGCTGACTTTTCAGCGATATTCATGCATTTTGGCCGATGTGCGGCGATAATTTTTGTCTCTAAACAATTAAAACGAAGCACAAAATGGCGAATTCCCGTTTCGCTACCAGTTTGCGGCCCAGTTCGCGGCCCGTGAAGCGCTTCTACCGTGAAAAATCATTTTTTTTTATTTTCCCCACGGGACCCTTTAATAACCCCAACAACATTCCTAGGGGGTCAAGAGGGGTATACCTTGCC